>NW_017386027.1:334765-336553 GCF_000237925.1 Schistosoma mansoni | reverse complement strand
GCAACTGGTCAGTCTCTAATTGGCATATGTGCGTACTGTGTGTATTATCAATTAGAGACTGACCAGTTGCAGTCCTAACACATCGATGGGAAGATTCAAACAAACAATACTAAGTGAATTTAGGTTAATGTGGTTGGTTATTTATTCTCTGAAGAAGTAGCTTACAATACGATGAAATGACCGTCCAGTGCTTCCAGGTTTTCCATAGTGATCTAGCTTCAATTGACTCTTGATTTTAACTATTAAACTTACTGTAATATCCATAAAAACCCCTTCTGTTATTTCTCGGTTATGATTAGAACTTTCATGTCGTAAAATAAAGATTTCAAACTGTAGTAAAGTAATGTCAGTTGTGTAATTCCATAAAGTCATTAACGTTAGAGTGATTTTCACTCGCAATTTGTCAATACAAAGACCCATATGTACAAAAGTTTGTATGTGATGAACTTAAAAATGACCGAAAATAGTGAATAACATTAAACTCATGATGATTTATCATAGTTGAAAGCATGAGCCAATTAAAGCTAGACCATCAGTGAAAACCTGGAAGCACTGGACGGCCGTTTCGTCCCATTGTGAAACTCCTTAGTGTCAGTGCGCATCCATGATCTCGCCTTCGAGAGATTGGAACCCAGAGCACTTAACCGATAGAACAATTATTTTTAATAAATTTTTTTCACCCCCCTTTTGAAAAAAATTTTCATCCCATTTTCCAATTTTTTTCACTCCGTTACGTCCAATGAAATTCCTAGTTGTAAATGCGTTATAATTGGTTATTTATATTTGAAATTTGTATAACTCGTCTGTGCATGTCGATGGAGCTAAATTTCTTCACAATATGGATGATAGTAGCGTGCAAAGTACAAGCACCGTTGTTCCTCATGTTGTCACAGAAACAGATAATGTATTTTTTGAATACATTGTATCTGGTAGCGTTCCCATCACTTGAAGAGCGCCATTAGAACTTATGATAGAGCAACGTATTGGAATTATGCGGTTGGAGATTCTCATTTTCATGTAGATCAAAAGCCGTATATTGAATTTGTATGTCGGAGAGATAGCTATAGAACACCTAGCGGTTCCTCACAACCAACTAGACGAAGTGGTAAGTCGATTAATGTTATTATATTTTTCATGAAGTACTTTCATCCACACTCAATGTCCGCACTTCATCTCTTGTAAGTTTATTGAAGATTATTGGACTGCTGATCGTAGGAATGTGCATCACAATCACGAGTGCAATTCCCTGAGGTACGACTGTAACACATGGATGCGCCGATTAATGGCGGCGGAATCGGAAACAGTGAAGCCACTGTTGATATCTGGAACATCAGCATTCAATGTTATACACTACGCGTACCAATCCTATGGGAAACGTCTTAATGCTCAAGATGTTTTCAATATGCGTCACAAAGTGTTCTCACAGGTCAACCTTCCTGGTGAGCAATGTGCATATTTATACTATTAACTGTAGGTGATTACGGTAAGTTGAAAAATCACAACGTCACTTGGTGGCCGTTGTGATTATCAATTGGATGCAGATCATAGTCTGTTGTACTTCTTCTTCGCTACAGCAGACCAGATTAATCTGTGCAACAGGTTTTTAGATGTTGGTTTTGATGGGACATACAAAACCAATAATGAAAATATATTTCTGTATCACGTGGTGGCTCTGGATATGAATTTCATGGCAATGCCTGTTTGTATTGCATTTATAAGTCGAGAAACATCGACTTTGCTGTCCAATTTCCTCTCGTTCTTCCGCCCGGTTGAGTAATAATATAGGTG
>NW_017386027.1:330473-334565 GCF_000237925.1 Schistosoma mansoni | reverse complement strand
TATTTTGGTTATCATTTTTTGTTTGTTTGTAATTTTCTACCTCTTTCCGTTTGTATTCTTCACTATCTATTTACTTACATACTTCTTATTACGTAATGATTTTAATGTTTTGTGATCACTATGGTAAGTCTATTTACCCACGTTTGACCTCTTATTTCTTATGTTTAATTATTGATAAGACTTTTGTTATTGTAATTTACTATTCTTACTACTATCAGTACACCTGTCTTCCCACTATCAACTTGTACTTTTAACTATTATTATGCTTGGTTACATATTCTATTTCATTGTGATTATTATTGACTCAAATAGCCTTGTGATTAGTCTAACATTTTCATATAAATATTCATGTATATTAGAGTAAAGCCTGATGACGATCTAATTGAAAACAATATTGGTCGCTTACATATGTTGTTCTGATTATATTTTTGACAATGGAGGATGATAGATGTTTATCCTCCACTCTTATTAGATCATTTGATTCTATTTGTTTCTGCAACCATTTTGGTACATTTTCACACATCCTAATTTTAAGATGACGATTACTCCTCTCAATGTATGAGTGATCACACACACATATTATTATTATTATTATTACTATTATCGTTTTCTCCTCTTCACCTCGATTTCTAGTCTAGTTGACCTTTTATTTGGGACTTGTCAGTTGGATTCACCTGCATCTCAGTGTTGATGTTCACTCTGGGACTAACAATACTAAGACAAAGGAATGAAACAAGAATACTGGGTACGATCAATCAATAATCATGTCTGAATAAGTCACTGTCATGTCATTTTGGTCTAGATGACTTATAATCGATATGTATGTGAATCTGTATATGGGTGTGTGCAGGGTCAGGGATGAAAAAAATTGTGAACTTTGTGGTGAGAAAGGATAGAGTTTGAATTTACGATAATAGTGTGAAATGTGAATAGAATCAAACAAGTTAACTTAGATGGATAGTGAGGCCTTCTTTTCTATTGAGACCAGTAGGATTAAGTATTAAATTGGAAGGCTTCAGCTACTCTCATTTCTTTGATTTGGAAAAGCCTTTTTGAAATCAATTTGATGATTCATTTAGTATTGTTTGTTTGAATCTTCCCATCGATGTGTTAGGACTGCAACTGATCAGTCTCTAATTGGCACATGTGCATACTGTGCGTATTGCCTCGATATAGCCTAAATTCACAAGCATTGTAAGCAAAGATGAGTAGTGGCTAGCAGTGGAATCCAGTTTGACGCGCGTTTCGTCCTATTTGGGACTCGTCAACTGGATGTACCTGCATCTCATAGTTGATGTTCACGCTGGGACTCGAACCCAGTACCTTTCACTTTAAACGCCATCGCGTTATCCACTCGGTCAGATTGGACATCAACTCTGAGATGCAGGTACATCCAGCTGACGAGTCCCGAATAGGACGAAACGCGCCTCCTGGATTCCACTGCTAGCCACTATCCATCTTTGCTTACCTATTTGATGATTATTGAAAATGACGTGAACTGCTATTACCGATTTAATTTGAAGTCTTTCCAGTTCTACGAGACTATAAGGTGGTTCAGTTGTGTCCCTTATATGTTCTTTGACACGAGTCAAAATTTTGTTAGATGACTCTTCAATATAGAAAGCATCGCAATCGAGACATCCGAATTTGTAGACACAGTTCTGCGTTGACATAAAACAGACTTTTTTTTCATTTAACCGAACTAAAGTATTTGGAAGTATCTCGATAATGCAATGAGAAGACGAAGTTTATCAGAACTATCTGATGAGATATTAGTGCAATACATTTTGAATCAATCTGATCATATATATACTTGTTAAGACAATTTTATATTCATAGTTGAAAGCGTGAGTTAATTGAAGCTAGACCGCCAGGGAAAACCTGGAAGCACTGAACGGCCGTTTCGTTCTATTGTGGACTCCTCGGCAGTGCGCATCCACGACCTCGCCTCGCGAGATTCGAACCCAGGACCTACCAGTCTCGCGCCAGAGCATCTAACTTCCATCTATGAAAATACTAAATCTCCACAAAACCCCTTCTGACAATTTTATATAGAAATAAAAAGGTCAACTAGATAGGTTAAGGTAAACCGTAACAAAGAAAGAAAATAAATAAAGTACACCAAAATAATATGATGACCATTCTGGATAATAAATCAGTATTATCAGGGTGAGTTAAGGGTGAGTTAAGGGTAAAAACAAATTGTTTTTGAATACATAAAGGGGGTTTTATTTGGTTGAAACTGGTCATAAGGTTGACATCAAATCAGCATTTGTGGTGTTGTACAAAAGCCTTCAGGGACGTATACTAAGGTTTATTGGAGCCTTGGATATACGGAAATTGAAACCACCTTTATGTATTCAAAAAACAAAAAATTGTGTTTTTACCCTTAATCTACCCTGGTAATACTGATTTATTATCCAGAATGGTCATCATATTGTTTTTGTGTACTTTGTTTTCTTTCTTTGTTACGGCTTACCTTAACTTGTCTTGTTGACCTTTTAATTTTCCCATAAAAATGTTGAAGATACAACAGGTATTGTGGTTTGACAACACTACCAGTAACACATATTGTAGTTGAATCGTGCTTATCCAGTGAAATCAAAAGTCAGAAGCGAGGAGGATTATCAATATATCGAGGAGTGACTGATCTAAACTGGCTAGTGATCGCAGGAGACTTTGTGCACACCGTTTCAAACCGTGATCTGGTGCGGATGCATGACCGACGGCCTTCAGCTAAATGAGTCAATTAGAACTAATATGTTCAGCATCCAATGTCGAAAACTTACAGAGCTATTGATTTTACTTACTTACTTACTTACTTTCGCCTGTTACTCCCAATGGAGGATAGGCCGCCGACCAACATTCTCCAACCCACTCTGTCATGGGCCATCCTTTTTAGTTCTACCCAACTTTTGTCCATTCTTCTCATATCTGTCTCCATTCCTCGGCGTAATGTGTTCTTTGGTCTTCCTCTTCTCCTTTGGCCTTCAGGGTTCCATGTGAGGACTTGTCTTGTGACGCAATTGGGTGATTTCCTCAAAGTGTGCCCAATCCACTTCCAGCGCTTCTTCCTGATTTCTTCCTCCATTGGAATCTGCTTTGTTGTCTCCCACAGTAAGTTGTTGCTGATAGTGTCTGGCCATCGGATCCGAAGTATCTTGCGTAGACAGCTGTTAATAAACACTTGTATCTTCTGGATAATGGCTTTCGTAGTTCTCCACGTCTCCGCCCCATACAGTACAACTGTCTTGACATTTGTATTGAAAATTCTAATCTTAGTGTTGGTTGACAGACAGTAGTTTTGAGTTCCAGATGTTCTTCAGTTGTAAATATGCTGCTCTTGCTTTGTCGATCCGCGCCCTCACATCTGCATAATATGCACTATTATCTTTGGTAATTAAATTAAAAGAAATATTTGTATAAAGATATCGTGATACGGATATAATTAATAGCTTCACCACGTTCTTGCAATTATTCAGAATCCAGTTTCTCTATTTCAGTTATACTTGGTTATTCTTTATCAACTTACCAAAAAGCTTCTTCGTTAGTCAGGGCTAGTATGCACGGTCAACGTCTGATGCACTTTGCTGAGCTGATACAAGCAGAATATGCTTAGAAATCATTCAATTATTCATTAAGTCATCATGTAGTGAATCAAAGATCACCGATTGCAACAACCCCCTAAAGTATAGACCCTCCAATGACAATGGCTATGAAAGGAGAATTCGTTGGACTGTTGTAACTTTATATAAAAGGTGAATTTTAACACCTATATATTCACTTCCTCTGAAGTGTCCTTGATGAATTCCACTGAAATGCTACCGTTTACTGACCACAGAGCATAATACAACTGGATTTGGAGGACTTATATTTCCTACTGTGTTTTCACGTGAACTCAGTTACTTTGTCTAATGTCACAGTAGTTTCCAAATTCTTCTATTTTATAGTTGGAATCATGGGTCAATTGAAGCTAGACCACCATCGAAAACCTGGAAGCACTGGACGGCCGAGTTCGGGATAGTGGATGCGCACAGACACTGAGGAGTCCGATAATAGGACAAAACGGCCGTCTAGTGCTTCCAGGTTTTC
>NW_017386027.1:276297-330273 GCF_000237925.1 Schistosoma mansoni | reverse complement strand
CGTAGGAGCTGTGTCCCACGCCGAGTTGAAACGTGATCTGGTACGGATGCATGACCGAAAGCCTTCAGCTAAACAAGTCCACTTAAACAACGTGGTCAGCATCCAATGTCGAACACTTAATGAGCTATTGATTTTGGGGAATTATTTACAGCTACAATCTCTACAATACTCATACCATTGAACAGCCGAAGCCTCAGTAACATCTGCGAATATTGCAGTCAATGTTATCTTGTGCATTTATCATACAGTTCGCAGCAATTATTGTAATTTGCTTTAGTCTCAATCTGGATCGAGCGAAAAAGGTAACTATTCTAGCAGACGTTTTCCTATAACATATATTATATCGAAAGACAACATCACGGTAGTATGCACAAGGTCTACAGGTCATTTGATTACCGCAATTACATATAAAGGAACTTTTTAGTGGCCCCATTTATTGTAGGCGCTGAATTGTCAAGTCTTCTTTGAAATCCTCTGTGAACTGGTCGTACTGAAATTGGCGTCGTGACCTTGATATCGCTCAGACGCTTCTGATTGGCTCGTCCATAAATTATAGTCTCGCCAAATTTCTCAGTAAAACTTTTGAATAGGGTCAATTGAATCTTTGTGACGATAATAAATTAACAGAGACTCGGTTTTTCAGATTAACAGTCGAACGAAGAAACACTCCACCATTTGTCCATGAAGCGGGAAGTAGTTCACATATTAGTTTTTAAGCAGGAAGAATTATTTCCTTCAGTACTTCTACAAATAAGTACAGTTATAAAGAAGTTTACAAACAATACGTTCACAGTAATGTTTTCGAATTTGAACTGTTTATACTATCATTTATAAGCAAAGATGGATAATGGCTAGCAATGGAATCAAGGACGCGCGTTCCGTCCAATTTGGGACTCGCCAGCTGGATGGGCTTGTATTTCAGAGTTGATTTTCACTCTTGGACTCGAACCTAGTACCTTTCGCCTCAAACGCCTTTGAGTTATCCATTTGAGCTACTGAGTCCTAATAGCCATTCGCTTGTGTAATGGGATGAAGAGAGAGAAGCAAAATGATGAGCAGTGGAGAAGGCGTGTCAGTCAAATCTATTTAATTAATTAGACGTTAATCAATGTTTATAGTAGGATTGATACAAGTTACAGACATGCGATGAATATGTTAAGTAGTGTACACACATACGGTAATATATAAAAACAGTCAAGATTGATAAGCCAATAATTAACAAGATCGAAATATGATTCAAGTATTGGTTTGTCCGGAAGCTAGAATAAGCTGTATTATGGGCTTAACATAGCACATGACGACGTTACATTATCCCCTACACTATTATAGATCCTGGTCGCTTGATAAATTTGAATAAACAAATAAGAACATGGTTTACAGAATCACATTTCAAGATTTCGTATCAGCAACTAACAGACTGAATTTACGTCAGTGATATTATGATCAAACATTTAACATACTATGATCATTATTTACTTCAAAAGGATATAGGGTTATTTTCAGCAGATGAAAAGCTTTGGAATGGATGACATTGCTGGAAAAAATGACTTCCTCCTTGGATTATTAAGTCATCAGAATCGATATTGACGTTGTTTTTCCAGAAGTGAAACACTATGTCAACAAATATAAAATTTTCCTTGTTCAATTTTCGAATTGCTTCGATTGATCAAACTTTCCACTACTGGTAAAGAAATATACAGCTGATAGTTAAGTCATTCATCAAGTTTTGATTTTAACTTTGAAATCGTTTCTTTATATGTTGAATGAAATACTTGATGATCATCCAAGAACTGTAAAGACATGAATGCATGAATCTTTTGAAATTCCCACATGAAATGTGATACCTGAAGACTTTTCTGACATCTGAATGACCAATCAAGATTCCAGCTGAATTAAGAATGGACTAACATCTTAAAGAACTGTTTAACTATTTGATTGATGATTGTTTAACTTAGATTGAAATAAGATAAGAAGGTTTATGGTCGCCATTTATTGTATAATATCTCTAAAGTTGTATGATCTAATACTCTCTTATGATAGTTAATATCAAATGGTAGCTTCATCATATCATAATTTGGTCTTATGTTTAGCCAAGTTATTGTGATCAAGTCCTAAAAAGCGGCAGCTCACACCTACTACTTCTACTTCTAATAATGCCTTTGTAGAACGGACGTCGGATTCCTTGAGACTTACAACCACGTGTTTGTCGCGACAATGTCTACAAACCTCACTACATCACTCTTCATATTCATTCAATATCAATGGTAATGAAGATATTGTAAATGTAGTACGTCAGTATTTCGAATTACTTCCTTTGCTCCAAAATGAAGTGAGATATCTATAACTACTATACATATAAGAGATCCAATACAAATTCATTGATCAGACAGACAAATTGATAGAGTGTCTATGAGATCACCGATTTGGTCTATATCGGCTGTATTTATTGGATAATCTTGAACAAACGAGACTTATATGTACTAAATTGAAGATGCCACATTCTGTCGAAGGTATGTTATTGATGTATTGATTGTTTGTTATAGTTAGATACATGCTTCATATTTGCTTTATCCGTTTAACAAACCACATGTTAACATGAAATTGAGGTCGGAATGTCTAAAACTAGTAATAAGATGAATGAATCATGAAACAGCCGAAATGGTTATATTCACTAAAGAAACATACTTGGATGATGATTGATTTGTCTTGTTAGTTAGGAATGCTGTTTAGTCAAAACCGCATTCATGAGGGCTAGAAGAAGTGTGCTCAACCGACAAAATACTATAGGAAATAGCATTGATTGAAATATCATAGAAAAAATGTGTTACGTCCTTGAATCTGTCTACCCACTTTAGTGCCGACTATGATTTGTCTAATGTAGATTAAGACCTTGACTCGATAGGCTGACTGGCTTAACCTTGAGGCTAGTATGCGAGAGTTCGAAGTGCAGGTAGAGAGACGAAAACTATTCCAACCAATCCCGACCTAGCACTCGAATTCCCAATTCAGATTAAGGTGAAAAGTTACATGAATAAATAGATGAATAAGCTGACAACAATGTACAATAATTAGGAAAATACAATTATGTCCAAAACTGGGGGATTAGAGTAGAAAATAGGGTACAAAAGATTACGTCTAAATGACAATAGCTTTAGAACAGAAAATGCTATGGCAGTGAATTATACATTAAACGAAAGCTCATGATTTGTAGAATAGACTAGAGGCAAAAGTAAATGTTACTATTATGCAAGATTTGAATGAAATGAAATAACGTCCCCCCGAAAAATAGCTTCCGTAATTTGTTAAGGCTTCTTGTTTCGCGGTTCACATCAAAATGGATTCCCAATGAAATTTACTATGATGTATACAAAAAAATCTTTACGGAAAGTCCTCAAACAAGCAAATGTTAAAAGATAACTTGTCTTTATCCGTTTCCTATAAAAAGTTGAGAAGATTTCGGGTGAAATTCATAAACCAGCCCCAAAAATGACGTTTCATGGAAGTTTGACTAATTTACTTTTACATGTTTGTTTTCAATTGAGTACATAGAAAGCATTGAAAGAATAGAATCCATACGTTTTTCTTAACACATTCCTTATAGGTTGTATTTGAGAGGAAGTAGTTCATTTTCAAGAGCTCGTGAAGTTAATTTAATTTTATGTCACATAAGTATTGTGACTATCTCTCATTTGTCTATTTATGATCATTTATAAATTGAAGTCCTTCTGTATGTGACTCCATTTTCTATTATGTGAGTTTAATTTGGTTGACGAATAGAGATCGCAGTACAAATGATGAGTAGAAGTGGAAGTAGAAGTAGAAGTAGAACTGCAGGTTTGCTTTCTTTTTGTCATCTGCACAATTTTCCTTTGTTGTTGCTGCGTAGGATAATCAATCAAAAGTGTTCTGCTGACGTAATCTCAAGTTGTCATTGTTACTGTGGCAATTGAACTATGAGAGAACAAGATGGTGCAGCAGAACGCAAGCCATTTGAATGTGGTGGATTGGTACGCAATGCAATGCAACGTAAGTCCACGCTATACCATACCGTGCAACGCAATGCAATTCAACACAAATCGACGATATTTAGTTGACTTAATTGTGCTACTAAAATGCTCGACAGTAGTTTGGTGTTTAGTGGAGAAAATGAAAGGAAATTTCTTGTGCAAAACTGAATAGACTACTGTTGACGTGTTGATGAATTGTCTCACTGGTCACTGTGTACTGACGAAACAAAATCTATATATCGAGAAGATCGGAATACTTGTGCCGCGACCCTCCGTAAGTCTAAAACGTTGTACGAGGAATCATTTGTTAAAGAATCTATAGAATACCCTAAACGCTCGTATTCATATTTAAACCAAAGGAATAAAAGAAGAAATATTGCAGCACTATGGGGAGACAGTAATGCTTCATCATTAGTGAAGGACAACTATGATAAAACTCAAGTATTGTCGAACTGCTTTAGCAGTGTATATACATTAGAAACGCTGTTCCTGTCAGTCCATAAAAATCCCCCTACACACATACTGGACAACGTGACCATTAAAGAACTCGATATCTTTGATCTGCTAGATAATCTTGATTTAAACAAATCCATGAGACCCGATGAATTGCATCCTAGGTTACTAAAGGAACTTGCTAACTTTATTGCGAACCTCTTAAGTATATTTTTCAATCTATCCATAACCCAGTGTCGATTACCAAAAGACTGTGAGAACACCATAGTAGATCCTGTCTTCAAAACTGGTACGAAACATAAACCTGAGTACTACCAACCCGTTAGCCTAACTAGAGTGGTTGTCAAGAATTTATAAAAGATTATTTGGAAGGAGTTGTTTAAGTATCTCGAAGGAAACCGGATACTTTCAAAAAACAGCATGGTTTTAGAATGGGTTATTCCTGTCTCAATAACTTGTGAGTAGCTCGTGAAATTCGGTGCTCACTCAAAGACTAGAAGTTACCTGTAGACGTAGCTTTTGACAAAGTTCCTCATAACCGGCTGTTATATGAGTTAAGAAATGTCAGGGTTGGAGGCAATCTATTAATATGATAAAAGACTTCCTGGTTGGGCTTCGACAAAGAATATGGGTGAACCCCAAGTTGTCTAGATGTTTGACTGTGCTTAGCGGAGTGCCTAAGGATACAGTTGTGGGGCCAGTGTTGTTCCTCTTGTATGTAAATGACTTTCCTAATCTAGAATCAGAAGTCTTGTTATATGCTGACGATGTCAAGACATGGAGAGCGATAAGAAGTAAAGGTGACAGTTTAGAGCTTAAAAAGGACCTGGAGAAATAATCTGTGTGGTCTCAAACACGGCAGTTGCCGATAAATTCTTCCCAGTGCATTGTGATTCATATTGATCGCCAAAGTAGAGATGCATGCAAGATGAAAAACATTGAGCTACCTGTTGTCCAGACACAGTGAAGTAGGGGACATCGTTAACTCAGACATGGAAATTATTGCACACCGCTGTGCGATAGCGGCCAAAAGTATTAGAACCTTACGGTCAATATATAGGGTCTCTAGTCATGTCTATGCTAAAAGCTTTTTGACTTTGTATACAGTGTTCGTGCGTCCTAAACTTGAGTACTGTATACAAGGGGCTAGCTCCTGCTTGAAAGAGACAGTGAACTAGTGGAAAATGTTTAAAGAATAGCAACTAAGTTTATTCCTGGAATAATAAAGTTCCCATATCATGTTCGACTAGCTAAACTTAACATATTCCCATTGTCATATCGAACAAATAGAGGTGAACTGATTACGGTTTTCGAGCTACCTAATGATAAATTTGCATATGATATACCCTCGTTTTTCTTGTCTTCCAGAACAGAGAATTTACGAGGACATTCCGAAAATTTTCACAAGTTCAGAATACATTACATGTCAGCTGACTATCGACTTTACCATAGCATCATCAACGAGTGGGATTCATCACATCGACAGACGATTGAAGCTCCATCTGCCAACTCTTCCAAAAGAAATTTGAATCAACTGGCAACATAGTCTCCTATCCCTTCCAAACTGAAACTGAATAGTCGCCCAGTTCATTTATCAGTGTGATTGTATACCTGTTCATTTATGATCTAATGAAATTACTATCTGGAAACTGTAAATAAAGGAGACAATTTGATTGAAAATATGTAACTTATTTGTTCATAAATCAACTGACTAGATTGTTGAAGTTTACTCGAATGTCTTTTCAAACATCTTCATAAGAAATGTAGTTCCTTATACTTTTTAGATTGATAAATTTCTTTATTTTGTTGTTCATTGAAGGCATTTGATTTCCAACTTTCGAAGGAGAAAATGCATGAATTGAATACGAGAGGTTTGAATGAGCGTCAATTCAAATTGTTGAGGTATGTTCGTGTTGGTGGTATTCGAGTATTTGTAAAAGTTCATATTTTAAGGTTTCACTTTGGATTTTTTTAGTAGTTATCCGTAAGTTTGCTATTTACTTCCTGAATTCTAAATGCTATTTCTGTGGCCTTTAATCGGAGATTACTTCATGTCAATACAACTGATTTCTGTAAAACTAGTTAAGTAAATGTGGTGTACTTAGTTTCATTGAATACTGACTGTCAATTAGTATCTGTGCAACAGTAACATAGATTCATCTGTTGGTAGGTACCTTAATATCATAGTCGATCGTGGTTTTCGTAGCAGTTCGTTGGGACCATATTTTCAATAAAACAGATTTTATTGCCATAGATTTCATTTAGAAAGCCATAACATCAATGAAAGGGATATTCAGATTCAGTAACATAGTTATCTTGATGACCATGAAGATATGCAAGCAGTAGAGTGTTCACAGAGAAAATGACATGTCATTTTCGCTGTTATCAACAAATGTTTTTCTTAAGGGGCAACACCCGGAGCCTTCGATCTAAAGGTCAAATCCACAAGGCAGTGGAGCATCGTGAGGAGATGCAGTTCCATGGTAGCCGGTGACGAACGATTGATTGATACGCCATTTGTTCCCTCAGGATACTGGAGTCCATGTGGACCATTGGTTTGGAATCAGGGTTTTCCAACTCCCCTAGGTAGACCCTCCGTGTCCACCAACCCGGTTAAAGCGCCGGACATTCGCTTTTCGTCCTCTTAATTTCTTAAAAAACACCCCTGTCACGAGAAGGCACTGAGTTGGACTTCTCTAGTAGTGGTTGTATGCACGTGGCCATGTGAGAGCATTTCGAGAGGGCTGACTCTCCATACCCTCGGCCGTGTCAGGGCGTTTAGGGGCCTATTTATGTTGTGTTCATCATTGAATGGTCGAGAATCCCTACTAACTCCAAAGATATGCTCGGGTTCCAACCTCAGTTCGGGTTTTCCTAGTTTTCTACAGTTTATTTGTCTTTGCATTCTCAGGTAATATTTTTATAAAATTGAGACGGTGTTAGTACTGACTCAAACATCTTATAGGGTTATTGAAACTGGCTTTAAAATAGTGTTTTTGTTAAATCCAACAAGTTAATATATACTATGATGTCTTTTGTTTGGAAAGCTGACCATCCCGAGTATCCATTCAAATACGAGTATTGAATATTCAATGAATGGAATATGATTTGACCGAAGGATCTAACTTCATTTTCATTTTAAACAAATTGTCTCGATGTGTTGTTTTTATTATTGAATGAAATCTGATTCGATCCAATCAATCTTTTCGACATTAACCTAGTGTACTGAAGATCACATTTTATAAAGGTTTTTTTTGAGCATTTGATTCATTTATTTGTAATAACTTGAGAGTGTTGGAAACTCAAAGTAGTGCACAATAGTAACTGATTCTACATCAGTACAGCTGGATAAATGATCATTGTTACCCTGTATGTGGTAATTATTATTTTGTAGTATACCGACAATCTTTCCAACGTTATTAATTTTGGTTTGTTTGATAATATTTGTATGTAAATTTATTTATTTATTTATTTATTTAAACACATAATTCGATTTGTGTGAGGGCTGTGATACTGCCCAGGTGCCCAGACTGAAGCAGGTGGTTTTCTTAGGGGGCCACATCCGGAGCCTTTGACCTAAAGGTCTAGTCCACAAGGCAGTGGAGCATCGTAAGGAGATGCAGTCTCATGGTAGCCGGTGACCAACAGTTGGTTCATACGCCATTCGATCCTTCAGGATCCTGGAGCCAGCCCATGTGCACCATTGGTTTGGAATCAGGGTTTTCCAACTCCCCTTGGGTGAACTTTTCGTGTCCATCAACCCGGTTAAAGCGCCGGACATTCGCTTTTCGTCCTCTCACTTTTGTGAACAACACTGGTGCCACGAGAAGGCAGTGAGTAGGACTTCCCTGGCAGAGGCTATATATTCGCGTGGCCATATGAGAGCATTTCGAGAGGGAGAGCAGACTCTCCCCACTCTCGGCCGTACCAGGGCATTTGGGGGCAACATTTGAATGCGTTTGGAGAGGTCTTATGTATAAACCGTCGTAACCAGCGATTCGAAGCGTTTGTTTTGTATCGTGTATATCATGTCATTTCTGACCGAATTAGCTTTGGTCTGGCTACATATGGGTTATAAAGAACGTGAAATCTCGAAGACTAGTACTGTACATCACTTAATATTTTTGTACACCTGATGAAATGAAAGGTTCTAACGTTTGGATTTTGCAACTATGCTGTTGGTTTTAACAATTGACTGCTGTTTTGAAATTAGTCTAGTTGGTTACACAGCATCCAAATGGAAAGTCCATCTGGGAGGACAGAATGTATATTGTATAGATAATGGGATCATGTTTAGTGGTTGGAAGTTGCGGCGTGAGATTAGAAGCAAATATATCAAAATGACAGTAATAATATTGGTGACAGACTAGACAAATGATGTGGTTCGAAAAGGAACACGTTGAGTCGGAGGAGTAGAAAGTATGCGTTATACTTTTGTTTGGAATTCGAAGTAGGTTAGGCTTGAACTGGTGGATATATATAGCTTCTGGTATACATAATCTTTTACTTTCCATACCTTTTGAATCAATTCTTTCAACTGTATGGATTACTTTGAAAGAGGATTCTGTTATGGATGAGTGATTGAAATTAATTAGATGTTCCAGAATTGAGTTTTTGACTAACTTTTGTTGTCCTTTAAATAGCCAAGCAGGGTAGTGTTCAGAGGTATGCTTCAAAAAGTCTGAATCCATGTGGTATCACAATTGGGATGTTTTTAGCGCTAAACTGAGGTACACTTACATAAACAATTAAATGTACTTTACGAACGGTTAGAGACATAGTAACATGTTGTAAATAAAATAATGGCCACTTAAACATTATTATTTATAATTGTTATTAGACAATTATGTTTTAATAGTTGAATTCATGAGTCGATTAAAGTTAGACCACCATGGGAAACCTCGAAACACTGGGCGGCCGTTTCATCGTAGTATGGGACTCCTCGGCAGTGCGCATCTACGATCCCGAAGCGGGATTCGAACCCGGAATTTTCGGTGTTGCGCGCGAACTCAACCTCTAGAACACTGATCTGGCATCCAACGGTGTTAATGTCTAACTTCAACCAATCCACGAAAATGAGCAACCATTCACCAATGTCTTTACTAGTGACTGGCTCCATGAGGTATTTTCTGGAGTTCTGTGAGAAGCAGTAACCAGTGGAATTCAACCAGGTCTGTTGGGAGATATCAACTCACTGAAGATATTGGTGAATGTTTGCTCAATTCCATGGATTGGTTAAAGTTAGACATTAACACCGTTGGATGCCGGCCCAATGGTCTAGTGGTTAAGCGCTCGCGTGCGAGACTGATAGGTCTTGGGTTGGAATCTCACGAGGTGGGATCGTGGATGCGCACTACTGAGGATTCCCACAATAGGACGAAACGTCCTTAAAGCAGTGCTTCTAGGTTTTCGATGGTGGTCTAGCTCCAATTGACTCATGATTTCAACTATATAAGAGTCAGTTAAATGAAAGTTAAAGTAAAAAAGGTAACAGAAAAGAGAGAAACATTTTTGCATCGTATAGAAAGAATAAGAAATTGTCGTGTTATCCTAGGCCATAAAATGACTTAAGGATTACCAGAGCAAATTCAAGGTAGCAACAAATTTTTTTGTGCACATAAAGATTTAAATTTATGAGTAGCCAAGGCTTCAATAAACTTGATAATTCGTCCCTGACAATTGCTATGCAACGTTTTCAAAGTTGTGTTGATGTCGATTTTCTGCTGCATTTTAATTATATGTTTCGCTATCTATGAACATGGCTTCCTACCCCCCACGTTGATCGGACCATTTGACACTAAATGGTTTTGAAGCTATCTAGGCACATGTTCAATGACCCTTAATTGCAGTGCTCGATTATTCCTCCCTATGTATTTGCGTTCACATAAACATGTAAATTGTTAAACCCCATTTTCTCACTGCTCTATCGAAATTTATAAAAGGGATTAGTTGCTTTATATCCATTTTATATTGTACAGGTATGATATGAAACTGCTTAGAAGTCGAAACTTTAATGATAATTTCTACTGAATGTCTATTTCAGTGTTTTTAATAGTTGAATTTATGAGTCGATCTAAGCTAGGCTACCATTGAAAACCTCAAAGGACTGGAAGGCCGTTTCATCCTAGCATGGAAATCCTCAGTAGTGGACATCCATGGTCCCTCATAAGGGACTTTAACCCACGACCTTCGGTCTCGCGCACTCATGCTTAACTTTTAGACCACTGGGCTGGCATCGAACGGTGTTAATGTTTAACTTCAATCGATCCATGACCTTACTCAACCATTCATGAATTGTCTGAGGTAGATACCTGTCTCCACCCGACACAGATTGTACTCCACTAGTCATGGCTTCTCACTAGAGCTCCAGGAAATTTATTTTGAATAGTTGAGCATTGTCATGGATTGATTGAAGTTAGACATTAACACAGTTGGGAGCCTGCTCAGTGGTCTAGAGTTTAAGCGTTTGCTCGCAACACCGAAGGTCCTGCTGTGGTGTGGGTTACTGATATCCACATAAGTAGTATATGGTGATGGTCAGGCATTGAATGTATTTCAGTAGAAGATCGATAAGGATAGAACCGGAACGGCACGCAATTGGTACGTAAATGCATGAACAATTATAATCGGAGACTACGGACGGATATTTGCAGAAGAAACAGTCAAACTGAGACAATTGATTGTTATTTTGCAAATTAACTGTTCACTATACGGTTCTCATATTTTAATGAGATATTCTGTGATGTTGTGCTAAAATACATTCGATTGTCCCCACTCATGTTCTTATTCGCTACACTGTGTCCGAGTCTAGCATATGGAATCGTGGATGCGCACCGTTGAGGAATCCCATACTAGGACGAAAAGGCCTCCCAGTGCTTCGAGGTTTTCAAAGGTTGGTCTAGCATAGATTGACTCATGAATTCAACTATTAAAATTACCACAATCATTCTGATACTTCAGTATTTACAACAAAACATCAACCAGCTTCAGTAACCAACTTAATTTTTTATTCATTTTCAGCGTAAGAATCTTAAAAATATGAAGTCAATGAAAATGAGCAATGGTCATTCTATTCCTGTTGTCGGTCTTGGTACATGGAATGTAAACTATGAAATATTAATCATAAAGATCTTGTTTAGAGTCCATCAGATGTAGTTGGTGCAGCTGTACAAAAAGCTTTAGAAGTTGGTTATCGTCATTTAGATTGTGCTTATATTTATAAAAATGAAATTGAAGTTGGTATAGCTTTAGAAGAGTCAATGAAACTTTTAAAATTGAACAGAGATGAATTATTTATCACTTCTAAAGTAAGTAGTTGTAATAATATTTTCAGATAGTGAATGTCACAAATTGATTTTGCCTAAACAACTGTTGAAAACGAAAGGGTGATGAATAGCTATATCGGTAAAATATGGTACTGTTTAGCAGTGTGCATTTATGAACCCACACAAAATTGAACTGAGTATCTTCATGTTGATCGCCAATCATAACACTTTAAAATCACTGTGCCAAAATCTAATCATGTAGCAATCAAACCTGACAAATATTAAATGACTGTCACTCATTGTTATCGACTATAACTATTGTATTCTTAACATTCTTGAACACTACCGGTCATGAGTTCTGTAATGCTTCTCAATATTAATCATCATTGATCATCAAATAATTATAATTAGTATGGAGAGTTTGTTCAATTACCGATAAAAATGATTTTAGTGGAATATTTCGCAGTTAGATTTGTTTCATATCAACTCAAGTAACGTGATTACTACGAGCCATGAGTATCCTATGTTGAATGGTTACAGAAGTGGTATATGAATTGCTGTGAATTCCCATACTGGGACGAAATGTGTTCAGAACTATTTGTTTGTTTAGCTAGCACCAATATATGGTGTAAACAGTGCTAAAATTGAATAATTGCCACAAATTATCCATTCCAATAATCAGTCAGTCACAACGTATAACTTCGTACGTACGTACATCAGTTCGAGTTGCCATACCACATTAGCACAGAGATGCAGTTGTCGATTCAAATCCCATAGTGGTAGAAGTAGGAAAAATATAAGCAGCATTCGGAAAGATTAGGGTTTGAAGATGTTGTTGAAGGAGTATAATACAGTGAAATAAATTTGGAAAGAGAAAAAAGATAGAGACATGAAGAATTCAGAATATTAGGATTCGGGAGAACACAAAGAGTGTATGCGCCAGCGCCATTGCAAACGATTTTGAGCCATGTCATTCAAGGTCTCTAATCATCGATTGCTATCGTCTCACGGATCCCAACCAGCTAGTCTAGACCTACCAATATGGCTCAGTCCAATTGTCAGTGACTTCATGAATTTGTGTCACGTTTTGGTCTGGTCGCCCCTATCTTTCTTCTAACCTACTTCTACACCATAGAATATCGCACGTCGAGGCAGTCGGTGGTTGGGCACGCGTAACACGTATCCCAGCCATCTCAACTGATGAAGTTTCACTACTTCATCAATCGATTTTCCGATAATAATATTATAACGATACTGTTTTTTTTTATGTTTTAGTTATGGCATACAGGACATGACCCAGAAAATGTCAAGAGCTTCTGTGAAATGTCGCTAAGAAATTTACGGTTAAACTATTTGGACTTGTATTTGATACATTTCCCAGTATCTTTCAAGGTAAGTGTTTATAAAACTGGGTGTTCCACTTTATTAAAACTATTGTGAAGCAAGAAAAATCAGTGAATGTTGTATACACTTAAACGGTTCATCTAGTAGTGTACGTTTTTCATCTTTTTTCTAGTTTAGACTTCAGTTTAAAATGAAAGTTGTGCACACATCAGTGATATAAGCATAAGTTTTGAAATAGCCAGAGGTAGACAAGTGAATATATGATACCAAGTCATGACTTCTAGTTCGAGCCCTGTCGCAAAATGTAGAATTCCTTTTTGATATTCCACTGCTCAACAATTATTAGTTGTTGGAGACGCTGAGTAACTTGGGAGAAAATCGGTCACGGATGGTATAATGAAAATAAATTTCTTTAGTATATAAATATTGAATCAAGCATCATAACCAAGTTTTCTTTTAACAATATGCTTGATTTCTTCTGGATAGCTTTTTCATTCCAATTTGGAATATCACCCATCGTTGTATTTCAAATATCTTGTCGCCCCCCCACAAATGCCCTGGTACGACCAAGAGTGGGGAGGGCCCGCCCTCTCTCGAAATGCTCTCACACGGCCACGCGTAAATAGCCTCTGCCAGGGAAGTCCTACTCACTGCCTTCTCGTGACAGGGGTGTTGCTTACAATATTGAGAGGACGAAAAGCGAATGTCCGGCGCTTTAACCGGGTTGGTGGATACGGAAAGTCCACCTAGGGGAGTTGGAAAACCCTGATTCCAAATCAATGGTGCACATGGACCCCAGTATCCTGATTGAACAAATGGCGTATGAATCAATCGTTGGTCATCGGCTATCATAGGACTGCATCTCCTTACGATGCTCCACTGCCTCGTGGATCAAACTTTTAGGTTAAAGGCTCGGGGTGTTTCTCCTTAAGAACACCACCTGTTTCGATTTGGGCACCCGGGGAGTATCATAGCCCTCACACAATTAAATGAAATGACAATTTTCTGTGTGGCGCATATATATCTGGTGCCCCCCTTTGCCAATATTTATGTGCTCAAATAAATAAATTTCTTGTCAATTTCTTTCTTCAGCGATATGAGATGTGGTAATGTCTAATGATATACATTCATTCCAAGTCCTAAGAATAATAATAATAGTATTAACAGTGGTAATAAAATCCATTTTGTTCGATGCTACCCAACTTATCTACAATTTAATTCTGTTTATAGGCTGGTACTTCTGATTTTCCTACAGATGAGAATAATAACCCAATCTTTGATACAGTTCCACTTGAAGAAACATGGAAGGTTAGTTCAGATATTCTATGAATAATTTCTCTAGAAGTATCTTGAATGATGCGTGATGATATAAAGCACACATTTAAAGAATGAATATTTCGATGAGTTTCTTAATGAGTTAACTCTGTTGTTTAGGTCATCTGTAATCATGTTTTATATTGTTGACAGTGATTATAATCAAGTTGAAAGTTAATAGTAGTACTTACTTACTTACTTACGCCTGTTACTCCTCGTGGAGGAGTATAGGCCGCTCACCAGCATTCTCCATCTAACTCTGTCCAGGGCATTCCTCTCCAGTTGTTATTCATTCTTTTCATATCTGCTTCTATTTCCTGGCGTTTTTTTATCGAGTTAGTTTTTCTACGGGATGGGGTCGCTAACCCCATGCCCAACGCTCCTCCTTTACCCGGACTTGGGACCGGCAGTAACTCTAGAAGAGCTACAGGCGGAGTTATTAATAGTAGTTTTTATATGATAATTTCACTTCTAATTTAGAATTTATTCGTTGATTTTATCCTTATAAGTATCATAGTGAAAGAATCAGTACCTACAAAATTTGATTTTGTCAACCTAAGTAATGAATAATAATCGATTTATTATCACAATACCTCTGGGGGGACCTTACATTTAAATCCAGAATATATGTGCTGGTGGATATACGTTTTTTAGTGTACTCTTCACTAGAATAATCACTTGTATTCAATACTAAAATTGAATCTGATGATTTGGTTTCAAATCGATGGTGCACAGAAATATGGAAATATCACCATTGATTTCTTACTTTTAACCAGTGACAAAGGTAAGTGGAATTGTATAGTTACTAATATTATGTATTTTTACGTGAAAAGTGCCTTAGGTCTTACATGATGACCAGCTTCTCGTACTGCGTTTCGTTCTATTTGGGGTTCATCGACTGCATGTACCTGGATCACAGATCTGTGGCGCGATACTATTCTTCTTCTATTGATTACATTTTAGTAGAGGCTAGGAAAAAAATATAATTACGGTTGTACAGACTAGGTCAATGAAATCATCGGGAAAAAATTCTTTTACTAAGTTTTATTTCTCTTCAATAGTAACAATATTAATAAAAGACACTTATAATCATTCGTCTGATTTTATGATTTAACTATTTAATTGTTTAAATAAACAGATAAATGTTGGTACAAAAGGGCATCAGATATATATGCGCCACATAAATCTCATTTGATTTGTGTGAGAGCTGTGATACTATCCGGGTGCCCAAATCGAAGCATCTGGTTTTCTTAGGGGGCCACACCCGGAGCCTTTGACCTGAAGATATGATCCACAAGGCAGTGGAGCATCGTAAGGTGATGCAGTCTCATGATAGCCAGTGACCAACAATGGGTTTATACGCCGTTTGTTCAATAAGGATACTGGAGCCCATGTGCACCATTGGTTTGAAATCAGGGTTTTCCAACTCCCCTAGATGGACCCTCGTGTCCACCAACTCGGTTAAAGCACCGGACATTCGCTTTTCATCCTCTCAATTTCGTAAACAACACCTGTGGTACGAGAATGCAGTGAGTAGGACATCTCTGGCAGAGGCTATATACGCGTGGCCGTGTGAGAGCATTTCGAGAGTGAGAGTGGAGATTATTAAGTTTTCGATTGAGATTATGAACCGATTGATGCTAGACTAGCTTCGTGAAGGAATTCTCTCAGTTCTAGTGAGAAGCCGTGACCATTGTAGCTAATCCATATCAGGTAGAGACAGGTATCTACCTCAGTACAATGGAACATGGTCGAGCGATTTCGTGGATTGGTTGGGGTTTAGACATTAACACCGTTGGATGCCAGCCAATTGGTCCGGAGGTTAAGCTTTCGCGCGCGAGACCGAAGGCCCTGAGTTCGAACCCCGCGAGAGTGATGGTGGATGTGCACCGCTGAGGGGTCGCACGATAGGACGAAACGGCCGTTCAGTGCTTCGAGGTTTTCAATAGTGGTCTAACACCAATCGGTTCATGATCTCAATCAAGAAAAAGACAGCTATCTGTTGAACATTGGATTATTTCTACTAATTCTCTGTGTGACAACTGTATGTACAGATTACACTGAAATAATGTACCAGTTGTATGCATTGTGCATGTATTCACAAACACATTATTATTATTATTATTCTTTCTTTATCTCTTAAGGCGATGGAAAACCTGGTCGACGAAGGTTTAGTCAAATCGATTGGTTTATCAAATTTCAATAGACGACAAATTGAAAATATTCTTAAACATTGTCGTATTAAACCAGTTAATTTGCAAATTGAAGTTCATGCCAATTTTCCTAACACAAAATTAGTTGAATATGCTCAGTCAGTCGGTTTGACTGTGACTGCTTATGCCCCGCTTGGTTCACCTGCTCGTTCACCGTAAGTAAACTTTACCATATATCCTTTCATGTATTTGGTGCATTGTTGGTATATGTTGATCCAATCACCTTTACAGCTCCGCACACTTGTAATTATATAGCAAGTTAGGTTATGAAATTTAGTGATTCCTAAGTAGTAACCAATATCATATTACCCGGCTTTAAGTGCTGATAAACACTCGTCAACAACTCGTCAGTCAGTCAGTCACAACGTAGAACTTCGTACGTACGTACATCAGTTCGAGTTGCCATACCACATTAGCACAGAGATGCAGTTGTCGATTCAAATCCCATAGTGGTAGAAGTAGGAAAAATATAAGCAGCATTCGGAAAGATTAGGGTTTGAAGATGTTATTGAAGGAGTATAATACAGTGAAATAAATTTGGAAAGAGAAAAAAGATAGAGACATGAAGAATTCAGAATATTAGGATTCGGGAGAACACAAAGAGTGTATGCGCCAGCGCCATTGCAAACGATTTTGAGCCATGTCATTCAAGGTCTCTAATCATCGATTGCTATCGTCTCACGGATCCCAACCAGCTAGTCTAGACCTACCAATATGGCTCAGTCCAATTGTCAGTGACTTCATGAATTTGTGTCACGTTTTGGTCTGGTCGCCCCTATCTTTCTTCTAACCTACTTCTACATCATAAAACATCGCACGTCGAGGCAGTCGGTGGTTGGGCACACGTAGCACGTGTCCCAGCCATCTCAACTGATGAAGTCTCACTACTCCTACTACTGATTTGCCATCCTTACCTAGTATCCGTTTCCTAACAACTGCATTACTTACTCGGTGGTCCCAGGATATACGAGCAATGCTTCGAAGACACCTATGATCGAATACTAGTAAGCTACTAATATCCTCTATTCTTTCTGGCCGTTTCGCAGACATAAAGTAGGACGGAACGAAATGCTGCGCAGTAAACCTGTCTTTTGGTTGCTAGACGGATATCTTGCTTACATCATAAATGACGCAAGTTGGCAAAAGCCAGTCGAGCTTTCTGTATCCGTGCTGAGATTTCGTCAAACACCGGACCACAAGGACTGATGAGACTCCCAAGATAATTGAAGCGGTCAACACGCCCAACTACTTCACTCCCTATCATTATTTCAGGTGCCAGTGCAACCCAATCCAGAAGTAACTTTTTGCATTTCGAGGGGGAGAATCGCATCCTGAACATGCTTACATTGTTGCCTACGGTAGTCAGAAGACTCGGCACTTTGTCTTCACCAAAAAGAACTGTGTCATCGACATATTCTAAATCAGCAAGTGAATCTCCCGGTAAAAGTTCATTTCCTGGAAATGTAGATGACAAAAGTGTTATTTCTAAGAGCACGTAAACAGCCCTAACGAACACCACTTGAGGTAATCAGATTTTATGACAGTTCGCCATAAGCTCTCATTCGGCCAGTTGTGTTCGAGTAGTCAGCCTTTATAAGGTTAATGTACTTCTTTGGTACTCCTTTCAGTGACAAACTGTTATAACGGGAAGAAAAGTCAAAATTAGATTGACTACTTATTATGATTTTTATTCAATACTAATTTCGTTTAATTCAATTTGATGGTCACTCAGCGTAGTACTTGTTTTGTTTTCCCCTATGACATTTTATTGTGTACGGTATTCTTGTATGAAGTATTTTTCATATATGTGATTTATTCTGATTATTAATTAAAAATGGGTGTACAAACCAATATACAAATGAGTGTATTTCCGACTAGACTTGCCGTGATTGCTTGTGCTTCTGGATGCTTGCGGAATATATTTTCTCCACTTTGAACTTGGACTTCTCACTCTAGTTAGCGGGGCTGGGACGCGTCAGAACAACTAGTTTCTTGGTCTTTGGTCACAGAGTCTTTGTCCCGTTCTCAGATTAAGGAACTTTTAATCGCTTCATCATAACACAAACACTGCCATAGAACCTCGCGATCAACAGAGTCAAATGCCGCCTTAAGGTCCAGAAATACCACTATTGTAGGACATCTGAATGTGCGTGTCTATGTTCCAGGACCGGACGTAGTGTGAATATCTGGTCTATACAACTCGTCCAGGTCGAAAAACAGCTTGGTGTTCTCTAGTCTGCTCTTCACGAGCTTCAGTTAGACGTCGAAGTATTATTGAAGCTAATATTTTAGACACTATGTTAGTCAAACTGATTCCTCTGTGATTGTCACAAAAGGACTTTTGTCCTTTCTTATAGACTGGCACAATCAGTGATTGGGACCAGTCAGATGGAATTACATCCAGTCCCCAGATTCTACCTAAGACCTCAGTCAATCTCATTGCTAAAACTGGACCACCATCCTTAAAAATTTCATGGGTAAACCTGTCAGGGCCTGCTGCTCACCTTACATCAACTTGCCATTCAGGTCGACTGGGGATTGTGGGAAACCGAAGTGTGGCTGAAGGCCAGTTGAACTGATCCCTAAAATGTTCTGCCCATCGATCCAATCTCCTGGATTGAGAGTGAATAATATGTCCATCTCTTTTCGAGATAGTTTCGAAAACAGTTAGGTTTCTGAAAGCGGTTTCCTTGACAAGTCTGAACAGTTGTCTGCTGTTACCTATTCCCGCTGCCTTTCCCATCTCTCTTGCTTTCGCTACCCACCATTGTTCGCGATCATTGCGAACAAATACAAATACAAGTTATTGACTAGATCAGGTCTAATAACCTGTTCGTCAAATGGTATGTTTTCTATGTAAGGTATTGTTGTAAAGCTTTTGTACCTTTGCTTGTGTGCATGGATTCTTATGTATTGTAGTTTCATTGTGACAGAAGATATACAAAGAGAAAGGTGTGAATAAAGTGTATAGTTAGTATCCGATAAGATGATCAGTCAGTCAGTCAGCTACAACGTAGGACCAGGCACATTTATGCATCGGTCCAAGTTGCCATACCTCGTTATCACAACAAGATGAACACTGGATTCATAGAAATAGTTAATTTAGTGGTGGTAGTATATAAGGATATAATATAGGAAGAAAGAACGTTATGAAGCAATCTTAATCTTAAGGTTTAAGGGAAGATAAAGAGTGTATACACCTACGCCATTGTGATCGATTCTGAGCCACATCACCTAGAGTCTCCAACCATTGGTTACGATAGTCACGCGGACACCAACCAGGTAGTCTGCATCTGCCAACATGGCTCAGACTAGAAGCTAGTGACTTCAAGCTCTGATGCCATGTTTTGGTTTGGCCGGCCCTAACTCTTTTCCAACCATCCCCTACACTGATCAGCATTGCGCTTCGTGGTAATCGGTGTTCAGGCATACGTAACACGTGACCCAACCATCTCAGTCGATGAACATTCATGACCTCATCAACTGATTTACCATCATTCCCTAATACCCTATGTCTAACCTCACTATTACTTACCCGGTGATCCCAACAGATGCGAGCAATATTTCTAAGACATCTGTGGTCAAATACTAGTAACTTACGAGTATCTTCTACTCTTAATGGCCATGTTTCATAGCCGTAAAGTAGAACAGAACGAACTACTGCGCAGTATACTCGTCCCTTAATTGATAGACGGATATCTCGACTTCGCCATAAGTGACGTAAATTGGCAAAAGCCAAACGAGCGTTTTGAATCCGTGCTGAGATTTCGTCAGACACCAACCCATTTGGGCTGATCAGAATTCCACGATAAGTGAAGTTATCGACGCGTTCGACTACTTAGTTCAGGTGTTGACGCAGGCCAGTCCTGGAGTAACAATTTACATTTAGATGATACGTGCTAACAGTTTGTAACACTTTAAATGTCTATCAACAACTATATTTATAATAACCTTAAAAGATTCACCACACACCCTGTTATCTACCTTCAGCACTTTCCACAATACAGCACAGTCTTTTCTCAAAAGCCTGGGAAGGAATAATGAAGAAGAGTAAAGAATAATAGGTGATATGCAAGAACTAACAAATCGTAAAAGTAAATGTTGAGTAATCCCAAAAGCATGTAACCTCTTTATGTAAGTAAGTCAGATGAAAATATTCCTTCAACAACAATATAACACGAGAAGACCAAGAGAGATCAAATGGAAAAGCCTATAGCAAAATAAATCTCCAATAGTACAAGCTGTATGAAATCCCAACAGGATGTTTAAGTGCTGTTCATGTCTTAGGCTAAAATTAACGATTTGACAATTTCGACAGATATATGTGTGAGACCCATAAACAACAAACTAGCATTCAATAAGAAAACAAGAATTCATTTATTGCAAGGCGTTGTGAAGAGGTAGAAATCGGCATTATTTATTTAAACACATTAATATTGGTACAAGGAAGCACCAGATACATATGAGCCACACAAATCTCATTTGATTTGTGTGAGGGCTGTGATACTTCCCAGACTAAAGCAGGTGGTTTTCTTAAGGGGGCCACACCCGGAGCCTCCGACCTGAAGGTCAGATCCACAAGATAGTGGAGCATCGTGCGGAGATGTATTCCCATGGTAGCCAGTGACCAACGATTGACTCCTACGCATTTGTTCCTTCAGGATACTGGAGTCCAAGTTCACCATTGGTTTGAAATGAGGGTTTTCCAACTCCCCTAGGTGGACTTTCCGTATCCACCTATCCTGTTAAAGCGCCGAACATTCGCTTTTTGTCCTCTCAATTTCGTAAATAACACCCATGGTACGAGAAGGCAGTGAGTAGGACTTTGGCATACATACATTGAGATCGTCCTCATATTTAAATCAGTAATAATTTTCAACAGTTTCATTTGTTTGTTTTTTTTTCTCAAACAAAAATCTTTTTTTGTAGTTTATCAGCAAATTTATTAACTGAACCTTGGGTAATTTCAATTGCACAAAAGCACAATAGAACACCAGCACAAATTTTGCTACGTTACTTACTTCAACGTGATATAACCGTTGTACCAAAATCAATTACTAATGATAGAATAATAGAAAATTTTCAGGTTTGTTTGTCGTTAATTCTTTTTTGTTGTGTTTTTCGAGAAGAGGTCATTTTTATGTAAACAGAATTGAGTTATTGCTTGACAAAACCAATCTTATTAGTTGAATTCATTAGTCGATCTTAGGCTGACTACCATTAGAAACCTAGAAGCACCAGACAGCCATTTGACCTCTGTATTGGACTCCTCAGTAGTGCGCATCCACGACCCTGCTTACTTTTAATCCATACTTACCATAAGACAGTTTCACTTATCAAAAATGATATTGACTGTTGCTGTTAATATAATTTGTCTAAATAATGAAAGACTCTCAATTGCGATCCAATTATATTGGATGCAACAACCATTATTCCTATTCTGATCCTCTCCTTCTAATCCAATATATAAATCTCCTTATGTGAATATTTGTTGGAAAAGTGATTAAGGCGAAGAGCTTACTTACTTACTTTTGCCTGTTACCCCTCGTGGAGGAGCATAGGCCACTCACCAGCAAGGTGAAGAGCAATCGTGAATAAATATGTTTAAAATGTCACCGACAGTCCAACGAAAATTTGACAACACAACATTACAAAAATGTCGTCTCTGACCACGGCAAACTACTACTAATACATTGCTTAGAATTTAAAAAACTCCCTTTACAACTCTAAACTATGTATCTGTGCTCCCAGAATGATTTAGACAGAGAAGTGTAGTTGGTAACTTTGTCTTCGTTTATGCATAATAGTCTATTCACGCCTACCGCTCACCTACAAAATGCCATTATTATAGCAGGTGACTCGTCAGGGTTTGCCGAGTATATCATCTGTAACCTTTGATACGAGGAAACACTATTTTATATGACTGGTTGGTTATATTTCATTTTACGCAGATGAGAATAATAGGTTATGTAACAATGTCAATGCCCCCAAATGCCCTGGTACGGCCGAGAGTGGGGAGAGTCCACCCTCCCTCCCCGAAATGCTCTCATATGGCCACGCGTATATTGCCTCTGCCAGGGAAGTCCAACTCACTGCCTTCTCATAGTGGCGGGGGTGTTGTTTACAATATTGAGAGAATAAAAAGCGAATGACTGGCGCTGTAACCGGGTTGGTAGACACAGAAAGTCCACCTAGGAGAGTTGGAAAACCCTCATACCAAACCAATGGTGTACATGGGCTCCAGTATCCTGAGGGAACAAATGGCGTATCAATCAATCGTTGGTCACCGGCTACCATGGGGCTGCATCTCCTTACGATGCTCCACTGCCTTATAGATCAGCTCTTTAGGTCAAAGGTTCCAGGTGTGGTCCTCTAAGAAAACCACCTGCTTCAGTTTGGGCACCTGGGCAGTATCACAGCCCTCACAGAAATCAAATGAGATTTGTGTGGAGCATATATATATATATATCTGGTGCCCCTTTGTACCAATATTATTGTGTTCAAATAAATAAGTAAACAATGTCAAATACATGTGAATTTTTAAGTTTTCAGCTGAAGCTTTTTTCAAAATTTTATCCCTAACTCACTGATCAATAGTATGTATTTATTAAAATTAGACGTAAATATAGTTTACTACTTTTACAAAGATTTTCCACATAGCTATCGTGATTTCACTATGCACATATATAGCGATTAATATAATTAATGATTATCATTAAGAATAATAATTCAAGTCCATACTTGTAGATCTGTTGCTCATATGTTTCTTACTTAGACAAAAGATCATCTTAGTTCATGTGGTCAATATCATCATATTCCAACCTTAAGATTAAGAAAAACTATACTTTGGAAGTAATACCCTTCACTGTTTGTTAGTTTATCGTTGTAGCTGGTTTGAGGAGATGGGCATTATCTATCGACGGATTGTTAATACGTCACATTTAATGCCTAGAGTCTTGTGAAACCTTTGCACCTCCCATTTTAACCATGAAAAATTGGTCAAATTTACCTCACAACTTGTTGAAATGACGCACAGTAACTTTGTGTGACATGTTAACACCGTCGCCTGAAGGCGGCTCTGAATTTCTGTGTGGTTCTATATGACTAAAGATTGTATATATTCATATTTTATTGTATACTACTTTATTTATTTGAGTAATAAAAACATTACATAAAACGTGTGCAGATTTGTGTTTATTTTTATTTATTTAAACACATAAATATTGGTACAAAGAAGCACCAGATACATATGCGCCACACAAATCTCATTCGATTTATGTGAGGGCTGTGATACTGCCCAGGCGCCCAAACTGAAGCAGGTGATTTACTTGGGGGGCCACACCCGGAGCCTTTGACCTAAAGAGCTGATCCATAAGGCAGTGGAGCATCGTAAGAAGATGCAGTCCCATGGTAGCCGGTGACCAACGATTGATTGATACGCCATTTGTTCCCTCAGGATACTGGAGCCCATGTACACCATTGGTTTGGAATGAGGGTTTTCCAACTCCCCAAATGGACTTTCCGTGTCACCAACCCGCTTTTCTCTTTTTATCCTCTCAATATTGTAAACACCACCCCCGCCACGAGAAGGCAAAGGGTGTATACGCGTGGCCATATGAGAGCATTTCGAGAGGGAGAGCGGACTGTCCTCACTCTCGATCGTACCAGGGCATTAGGGGGCAACTAGTTAATGAATTAACACAACAATAGAGGACATTGTGCCTATTGCACCTAAAAATGATTGACAGTGAAATTAGTTACTGAATATTTGTAAGTAGCATAATGTAGTACACAAAAAGAAATTGTATGGGGAAAAATGTAATTTCAGGATCCAATCAGAATTAATAGATTTAAACACATATTTTATGATATCATAAAGTAATAGTTTGTTAACCCTTTAATCATCAAAAATTCACTCTCTTTATCTGTTTACAAACAGTTAACGACTATTATAACTCTGTCCTAGTATCTCTGTGCTAATGTGGTATGGCAACTCGAACTGATGTACGTACGTACGAAGTTCTACGTTGTGGCTGACTAACTGGCTGAGTAACAGTATTTGTAATTTATGACTTAGTTTGGTATGGTTTGTTTTTCTTTATCATTTTTCATTGTTTGCGTTTGTTTAGTTCGAACTTTTATTCCTCATTTGAATGTTTTAAAAAGTTGATATTTAATTAGATCGTTGTTTAAAATATATTTTACCAGTATATAGTTATGTACTATTGAATAAAGTTTTATCACATGGTAAGTAATAGTGAGGTTAGACGCGGAATATAAGGGAATGGTAGTAAATCAGTTGATGAGGTCCTGAATCTTCATCGACTGAGATGGTTGGGCCACGTGTTACGTATGCCTGAACACCGATTACTATGACGCGCAATGTTAACTAATATTGGCGATAGTTGGAAGAGAGTTGGGGGCGGCCAAACCAAAACGTGGCATCAGTGCTTGAAGTTACTAACTTCTAATATGAGCCATGTTGGCAGATGCAGACTACTAAGTTGGAGACTCTATGTGACATGGCTCAGACTCGATCACATTGGTGTATACACTCTTTATCTTCCCTTGAACTATGAAATTAAAATGGCTTCATATCTTTCCTTCTTCCTGTTCTATATCCTTATATACAATCTTTCTTTTATATACTCTCATCACTAAATTAACTATTTCTATGAATCCGGTGTTCATCTTGTTGTGCTGATGAGGTATGTCAACTTGGACCGATGCATATATATGCCTGGTTCTACGTTGTAGCTGATTACATACTATGTAGTTAGTTTGGAAAGATGTACACTATGGATTTACTTATGTATTCATGCACACAAAAAAACAACAATAGTTACAATTTTTTATTCAATTTTCCTTCTTTCTCATTCTCAGATATTTGATTTTGAACTAACAAATGATGAAATGCATCAGCTGAATACGAATGGATTAAATCAACGTAAATTTAAAATGCTTGGGTAAATTTATGGACGTTTATTTGTTTACTTTATATATCTTAAACTTTATGTTTATATCACTAAACAACACCGCAACTGAGCAAGTTATGCTTTGGCTCTATATACTTACTTACTTACTTACTTACGCCTGTTACCCCTCATGGAGGAGCATAGGCCGCACACCAGCATTCTCCATCCAACTCTGTCCTGGGCAATTTTTTCTAGTTCTTTCCAGTTGTTATTCATCCTTTTCATATCTGCTTCTATTTCCCGGCTTAATGTGTTTTTTGACCTTCCTCTTTTCCGCTTCCCTTTCGGATTTCAAGTTAAGGCTTACCTTGTAATGCACATTGGTGATTTCTTTAATGTATGTTCTATCCACTCCCAACAGTTTTGAAATAATCCTTTAGTAATGAGTTTGAATTGTAATTGACCAAATGATATTGCCTTAAGTCACAAGCATTGTAAGCAAAGATGAATAGTGGGTAGCAATGTAATCCAGGATGCACGTTTCGTCCTATTCAGGACTCATCAGCTGGATGAACATATGCCAATAAGAAGTTGATCAATGGCAATCCTTAATATCAATGAGAAGATTCAAATAAACAATACAAAATGAATTTAAAACTTCATCCTATTACACAAGTTTGTGGCTAACGGGAGTCAGTAGGTAAGTGGATAACGTGATGGCGTTTGAAGCAAACGGTACTGGGTTTGAGTCCTGCAGGGAGCATCAACTCTGAGATACAGGTACATCCAGATAACGAGTCCCAAATAGGACGAAACGCTCGTCCTCCATTCCATTGCTAGCCATCACCCATATTTTTTATAGTGTTAAAAGCAGTTGAAAATTATAACTGTGCAAATAAGTCAGCAAGCTTGAACTAAACATGTGTTCAACACCATTTAATTCGCATTACTCCTTTAGCTGATAATACACAGTAACTACAAAATAAACATTCTCCACAGTATCTGATAATTAATATGTCACCAATCATCTTCACTTAAGTAACACTTTTAACAAGATTTTTCTAATAACGATTATGAATGACAAGTCTCTAAGCTGCCATATCGATACTTGAATAATATACCTAAACAACAGTTTGGATTTTTCATTTTATTAACACAAAAGATTTGTGGGGATTGTTATTGGAATGTTGTGGGGTGGACACAGCAGAGAAGTCCCACACAAGAACAAAAATATCTTTTCAATAGTCCCTAGTCAGAGCCAGTGAATGATCTAAACTAGAAACCATTTATTTATCTGTTGCAATTCTTTTAGATTGTTTTATGTAACTTCTTATTTATCTAAACGCTCTATAGAATAAGTGGGTCCTCATAACTTCAATATTCCTTGTTCTCTCAGTTTGTATAAGCAAAAAATCTTTAACGCAGTGTAAGTTCGAAATGGTTTGGAGCAGATTTTAGGGAGCTTTCGATTTAGGGTTTCTTGCTAGTTGACGATTATCATCAAAGTGTATATACAGTCTTAAGGAAACTGAGACTTCGGGACTTCGTGTCTATGCCGTCAATCATTTTAAAAAAGATTATAATACAGATAATGTCAAATTATTAAAGGTATGTGACTGACTGAATTGTTTTTCGATTATTTGAATTCGATTAGCAGATAAAACTGGTCACTTTTATCTCATCAATCTGTAGATATGTAAGTATATGAAAGTACATTTAATTTAATCAGATAGACTACACATTTCTCAACCAATGACGTATGTCTCATTCTTTGGAGAAGTAAAACAAATCTTAGCTAATTTTGTGCGTTTATCATTTGTGAGATATCTTACTTACTTACTAACACCTGTTACCGCTCATGGAGGAGCATAGGCCGCTCACTAGCACTTTCCATTCAACCCTATCCCGGGCAATCCTTTCCAGTTGCTATTCATTTTTTTCATTTCTGCTTCTAATTCCCGAGGTAGTGTGTTCTTCAGCCATCCTCTTTTCTGTTTCCCTTCACAACTCCAAGTTGGCGCTCGCCTCGTGATGCAGTTTGATTATCTACTCCATGTGTGTTCTGTCTATTCCCAATGTCTTTTGCTAATTTCTTTAGCTGGAAGTTGATTTGTTTCCTCCCACAGTAAGCTGTTGCTAATGGTATACGGCCAACGGATATTGAGTATCTTTTGTAGAAAATTGCTTATAAATACTTGTACATTTTCGACATTAGTTATCGTAGTTCTCCAAGTTTCAGATCCATACAGTAGAACTATCTTGACGTTCGTATTAAAGATTCTGACCTTGATATTGGTTGACAGTTGTTTTGAGTTCCATATATATTCTTCAATTGTAGGAATACTCTCCATGCTTTATCAATCCTCGCTTTTAAGTCTGCATCAGATCCTTCTCGTTCATCAATGAGATATCTAATTACTCCATATTATTATATAGATATTTATGTCAGTTCTTGCTTATTTATTCATCATTCATATTTATATTCAATGAATTCACCTAATGTTTATCTTGTTTCTTTATTAATAGAATGATTGATCATCCTGAATATCCATTTAAAGAAGATTATTGAATGGGAACAATTGATACAGTTGTTCATTTAGAATGGACTATGTTTATCTATTTTTTTTACTATTATACAATGCTTCAATGATAAATAGTAATTTATTTATTTAAACACATAAATATTGGTACAAAGGGGCACCAGATACATATGAGCTGTGGTACTGCCCAGGTTCCCAAACCGAAACAGGTGGTTTTCTTAAGGGGCCACACCCGGAGCCTTTGACCTAAAAATCTGATACACAAGACAGTGGAGCATCGTGAGGAGATGCAATCCCATGGTAGCCAGTAACCAGCGATTGATTCATCGCCATTTGTTCCTTCAGGATACTGGAGCCAGCTCATGTGCACCATTTGTTTTGAATCAGGGTTTTCCAACTCCCCTAGATGGACTTTTCATGTCCACCAATCATGTTAAAGCGCCGGATATTCGCTTTTCGTCCTCTAAATATTGTAAACAACACACCCGCAACTGTGAGAAGGCAGTGAGTAGGACTTCCCTGTCAGAGGCTATGTATGCGTAGCCATGTGAAAGTATTTCGAGAGAGAGAGTGGACTCTCTCCACTCTCTGCCGTACTAGGGCATTTAGGGGCAATGGATAATAAAATATGTGAACCAATCAATGAACTTATGGACTGTTGATATTTGTCATGTTTGTTTAGGTGTATTATATTTCTTGATAAAGATCAATTCAACAGTTTTAATATTATAAATTCACTTGGTATTGTTTAATTGAATCTTCCCATTGATATTTACAACTGCAGTTGATCAATGTCTTATTGCAATATGTGTATACTCTGGATATTACCTCGATATTGCCTTTATTCACAAATATTCTAAACAAAGATGAATAGTGGCTAACAGTGTAATCCAGGACGTGCGTTTCGTCCTAACGTGATGGCTTATGAAGAGAACGGTACTGGATTCGAGTCTCAAAGTGAACATCAACTTTGAGATGCAGGTTCATCCGGCTAACGAGTCCCAAATAAAACGAAACGCGCGTCCTGGATTCCACTGCTAGCCACTATCTATCTTTGCCTATAATAGTTGTAATTTATGTTTAGAAGAGTTGGGTAGCATGATATAAAGTCGGTTGCAGTGATGTAATCTCATTTTATTCCTGATCTTTTTTTATTTTAAGTGTTACTTTATTAAGTTCATTGAATTTTTCATTACGTAACTTACTGTAATTTAGATCATTAGTCCATTATGCAATAGTGTGTATGAGTCTGATTGGACGTATTTCTGCACCCCTATCTTAATCTATTTTCCTATAGGTTCCAAATACATACAATCAATAATTTACCCACCAACGGTTGACACTCATAAAATATCAGTGTGGGGTTGTGGAGATTGTTTTTTGATTGAGATCATGAATCAATGATTGTTAGGCTACTAATGAAAACCTGGAAGCACTGAACGACCGTCTTGTCCTAGTGTAGTTGAAGTTAGACACCAATACCGTTGGATATCGGCTCAATGGTCTAGAGATTAGGCGTTCGCTCAAAAGACCGGATGTCGTTGGTTTGAGTCCCGCGTTCGGTATCGTGGGGAGTCCCATACTAGGAAGGAACGGCTGTCCAGGTTTACAACGGTGGTCTAACATTCATCAATCCATGATCTCAATCAAAGCTCATAAAATACACATAGATATTTCGACTTTTAATCTCAGCAAAGGAATATGAAGTAAGTTCAACGTTCTATCTGACAATATAGTCTAAGAATTTTCAAGGAAAATATAATCAAATATCGAAATTATCGAATATAAACAGGTACTTAGTTCTTCAATGTTTCATATCAATTCGGTACCGAAATACTATGAAACTATTCATAATTTTTTTTTGTGTAGGTGAAATTAAACAGTGATCGATTAATGTTTGCAGAAAGAGAGATAGTAATGTGTGGACGAGAATGATAATGATTGATTGTCTGCTTAGTCAAATATGTAGATAGTCTGATAGGTGTCAGATGAGTTATATATTCCCCTATCCTTATTATTATTGATTGATTGTTCATTGTTGTTGGATTGTGTCGGGTTTTGACGTGGAAATATATTTACGTTCTAGTCAGGCTAATCACGTGTTCTTGATCTGAGTTGTTTGTTGATGTCGTGTAGAGTAGACGACACAGGGGGGGGAATCTAGTGTAGATATTCGTCTAAGGTAAATTAACGTCCCATTCGTGTAAACAAAGAAACCGGATCGTTATTACAGATAGATAGATATCTAATTTGTTATTTAAATTTCTTTATCTTTTGTATTTGTCATATACATGTGCTTTAACCTACATAGTGTTCTGAATCTTTATTTAGTTAATAGGTAGAAAAAAGTAGTCACATGGTTGAATCTATCGTGTTAAACAAAGATGATACACGTAACGCAATAGGATTGGTTCTTACCTGGATTGAATGGCATTATAAAAAGTTGACACTGGGAGCTGGTCTTTGTTAAGCAAATATTAAAAACCAGAAAGCTCTGGTCAGCTATTCCGTTCTAATATGGGATTCTTCAGATGCGTGCATCAACATCTTCATCAGGATCAAATTCAAAGCTTTCAAGTCTCTATGATAACACTTATGCGCTAGATCACTGAATCTGTATTCAAAGGTGTACATTTCAGTGAGTTGACAATATTACGCTGTCATCTTTCATTGTCTGCGATGGATAACTGTATCATATCCGACATATTTGGACTTCATTAGTTACAGTTTCTCACTAAAACTCTTAATGGCAGTGTGGGTCGCTACCTGGAGAAAGACTTCTCGACCTCGAGTATGCGGATGATATTGTCTTACTGTGCGATAATGCCCAAGGCATGCGATCCGCACTTAATCAGTTGTCAGCCAGTGTCCGCAGGTACGGTATGTGCTTTGCACCCTCCAAGTGCAAAGTAGTCCTACAAGACTGGCAGGATTCTAATCCTGTACTCACCCTGGATAGTGAGCAGATTGAAGTAGTTGAGAAGTTCGTGTATCTAGGTAGCTACATAAGTGCTGGTGGTGGCGTGAGTGATGAGATTGATGCACGTATAATGAAAGCCAGAGCGGCTTATGCCAATCTGGGCCATCTTTGGCGACTTCGTGATGTTAGTCTGGCTGTAAAAGGTCGGATCTACAACGCGTCGGTGAGAGCAGTTTTGCTCTATGCTTGTGAAACCTGGCCTCTCCGAGTTGGGGATGTTAGACGTCTCTCTGTGTTCGATCATCGTTGTCTCCGAAGGATTGCTGATATCCAGTGGCAACACCATGTTAGTAATGCAGAGGTTCGGCATCGTGTGTTCGGGCGCAGAGACGATAATTCAATTGGTGTCACCATCTTGAAACACCGACTTCGGTGGCTTGGACATGTTTTACGAATGTCGTCCCAGAGACTTCCACGTCGTGTATTATTTGCGATTCTGGGACTGGTTGGAAAAAGCGGAGAGGAAGTCAGTGTATGACATGGTGTCGTGGCATGAAAGAAAGCTGCAAAGGGCTAGCTTCTGTTGGTCCTTCACGACTCCCTGGCTGGGGTCCAAGAGATGGTGCAACACAGTGGCTAGAGACGTTATCAGATATGGCTCAGAATAGAAGCCAGTGGCGATCCTGCTGTAACCTTCTTTTAATTTCTTCATAAAGAGTGGCTATAACTATCCTAACTGAGAGAGTTCTTCTGGTTGTACATTTCAGTTCCCCCATCATTACTCTCCTCTTTTTTTTCATCCTTCTTTTTCCTTCATATATACGCATCTTCCCCCTTTCTCCTCCCATTCTCATTATTTTGTGTGGCGCATATGTATCTGGTAACTCCGCCTGTAGCTCCTCCAGGGGCTACTGCCGGTCCCAAGCCCGGGTAAAGGAGGAGGGTTGGGCATGGGGTTAGCGACCCCATCCCGTAGAAAATCAACTCGCTAAAAAAACGCTAACCAGAAAAAATCATTCAAACCATTCAAACTCTGCCCTGGGAGTAGAAGGAAAAATGACGTCTCATGATGAAAGCCGAGTTCCTTCGGAAGTCATGAGGCCGATGCACCTTCTTACAACCAGAGCGACAATTTTTATAGGTACATGGAATGTCCGGACAATGTGGGAGACCGGCAGAGTCTTCCAAATTTCTGCGGAAATGAGGAAATACAACCTGGAGGTGCTTGGAATCAGTGAAACACATTGGACGCAGGTTGGACAACAACGACTGTCTTCAGGAGAACTTCTGTTATACTCCGGTCATGAAGAAGAAAATGCCCCACATACACAAGGAGTGGCACTGATGCTGTCTAGAAAAGCACAAAATGCACTTATAGGATGGGAATCTCATGGACCGAGGATCATCAAAGCCTCCTTCAAAACAAAGAGAGAGGGCATTACAATGAACATCATCCAATGCTATGCGCCGACCAACGACTACGATGAAGACGCTAAAGACCAATTCTACGATAGGCTGCAGTCAATCTTCGAGAAGTGCCCAACCAAGGACCTGACCATTCTAATGGGAGATTTCAATGCCAAGGTTGGAAAGGACAACACTGGATACGAAGACGTCATGGGACAACATGGACTGGGAGGAAGGAACGAAAACGGTGAGAGATTTGCAAACCTATGTGCCTTCAATAAACTGGTCATAGGTGGCACCATATTCCCACACAAAAACATACACAAAGCCACTTGGATTTCACCGGATCACACTACACAAAATCAAATCGACCATGTCTGCATCAACAAAAAGTTCAGGAGGACGATGGAGGATGTGAGAACCAGAAGAGGAGCTGATATAGCATCCGATCACCATTTGCTGGTCGCCAAGATGAAACTAAAACTCAAGAAGCACTGGACAATGGCGCGGACAACATCACAAAAGTTTAACACGGCCTTTCTTCGAGATGCTGACAAACTTAACGAATTTAACATAGCCCTCAGCAACAGGTTCGAAGCCTTTCATGACCTACTCAATGGAGAGGGAACCACCATAGAGAGCAGCTGGAAAGGTATCAAGGAGGCAATCGTTTCAACATGTCAGGAGGTTCTGGGCCAAAAGAAGCACCATCACAAGGAATGGATCACTGTTGGTACACTGGATAAAATTGAAGCAAGGAGGAACAAGAAGGTAGCAATCAATATCAGCCGAACAAGAGCAGAAAAAGCCAAGGCACAAGCCGAATACACAGAGGCAAACAAGCAAGTGAAGAGGAGCATCAGGACCGACAAACGTAAATATGTGGAAGATTTAGCGATGACAGCGGAAAAGGCTGCAAGAGAGGGAAACATGAGACAACTGTATGATACAACAAAGAAACTTGCTGGAAATTACCGTCAACCAGAAAGACCAGTGAAAAACAAGGAAGGCAAAGTAATCAACGATATTGAAGAACAACGAAACAGGTGGGTAGAACACTTCAAGGAACTCTTGAATCGACCAGCTCCACTGAACCCACCCAACATCGAAGCAGCACCCACAGACCTCCCAATCGATATTGGCCCACCAACAATTGAAGAGATCAGCATGGCCATTAGACAAATCAAGAGTGGCAAAGCAGCGGGACCAGACAACATCCCGGCAGAGGCACTGAAAGCAAATGTAACAGCAACTGCCAAGATACTCCACATCCTCTTCAGTAAGATTTGGGACGAAGAACATGTACCAACAGACTGGAAAGAAGGACTTCTCATCAAGATACCAAAGAAAGGCGATCTGAGCAAGTGCGACAACTACAGGGGCATCACTCTCCTCTCAATACCAGGAAAAGTCTTCAACAGAGTATTGTTAAACAGGATGAAGGATTCCGTGGACGCTCAACTTCGAGATCAACAAGCTGGATTTCGTAAGGATAGATCGTGCACAGATCAAATCGCAACTCTACGTATCATTGTGGAACAATCAATCGAATGGAACGCATCACTCTACATCAACTTCATCGACTACGAGAAGGCATTTGATAGCGTGGACAGGACGACACTATGGAAGCTTCTTCGACACTACGGCGTGCCTGAGAAGATAGTCAACATCATACGGAACTCCTATGATGGACTAAACTGCCAAATCGTCCACGGAGGACAACTCACCGACTCGTTCGAGGTAAAGACCGGTGTTAGGCAAGGTTGCCTACTCTCACCCTTTCTCTTTCTCCTGGTGATCGACTGGATTATGAAGACGTCAACATCTGGAGGAATGCACGGGATACAGTGGACAGGCAGGATGCAGCTTGACGATTTAGACTTCGCGGATGATCTGGCTCTTCTATCACAAACGCAACAACAAATGCAGGAGAAAACGACCAGTGTAGCAGCAGCCTCAGCAGCAGTAGGTCTCAATATAAACAAAGGGAAAAGCAAGACTCTCCGATACAATACAATATGCACCAATGAAATTACACTTGACGGAGAAGCTTTGGAGGATGTGGAAATCTTTACATATCTGGGCAGCATTATTGATGAACACGGTGGATCAGATGCAGATGTGAGGGCGCGGATCGGCAAAGCAAGAGCAGCATACCTACAGCTGAAAAACATCTGGAGCTCAAAACAATTGTCAACCAACACCAAGGTTAGAATTTTCAATACAAATGTCAAGACAGTTCTTCTGTATGGGGCAGAGACGTGGAGAACTACGAAAGCCATTATCCAGAAGATACAAGTGTTTATTAACAGCTGTCTACGCAAGATACTTCGGATCCGATGGCCAGACACTATCAGCAACAAGTTACTGTGGGAGACAACAAACCAGATTCCAGCGGAGGAAGAAATCAGGAAGAAGCGCTGGAAGTGGATTGGGCACACTTTGAGGAAATCACCCAATTGTGTCACAAGACAAGCCCTCACATGGAATCCTGAAGGTCAAAGGAGAAGAGGAAGACCAAAGAACACATTACGCCGAGAAATAGAGACAGACATGAGAAGAATGAACAAGAATTGGATAGAACTAGAAAAGAAGGCCCAGGACAGAGTGGGTTGGAGAAAGCTGGTCGGCGGCCTATGCTCCATTGGGAGTAACAGGCGTAAGTAAGTAAGTAAGTAAGTAATATGTATCTGGTGCCCTTCGTACCAATATGTATGTGTTTAAATAAATAACTCTTAAAAATTCATCTTGAAATCGTTCACTAGTAGGCGTATGACTATTATTCGTATGAGGGATTTGTGAAGTTTGTTTAAGATAGGCTTATATTCCTATGATGAATAAACAGTGCACTTTAGGACTAATCATAATTAAATGAAAAGCAAGTTGAATAGATAAATATATTTATGCTTTCAGTTGGTTTTTCACTATGGATCTACACTAATGTATATATGTCGTATAATAACATAAGTAGTGTAAGAAATCATATCATAGAATAATCTATGTGGGTATTAGATTTTAATTACAATAAATGTTAATTAAATAGCTACTACTGGTTTTTAGTTCTCGTTCGAACGTGACCTTAGCTAACTGAATGCGAGTTCGAAATTGTATAGACTATGTTAATAATCAACTCGATTTTGTTTAATTTGGTCATTTTAATTTACGTATCATTTCAGAAGCGGCTACATTAGTAGAATGTGTAAAATATACAGCATAAAGTATTTTCTGAGAGGTTAGTCGCGAAAGCGTACGGGTAGGCATACTCGGTAACCGGAACGTGAAACTGCAATCTCATCCGAAGTCAAGGGCGGCATAGTCTGCTGATCTGGACGTGAGACTGAAGTCTCATCTGTAGATGGTGCAGGTGACACGTGCTGTTGACTAGGACGTGATAATGAGGTCTCTGGTGTAACTAGTGTGGGGTCCGATGTAGGTGTAGTGATCCCGCTGGTAGGTTTGATGGGTCTAGCATTGGGTCTCAACCTATCAGGTAGGGCACTGTCATCGACGTGTGCTGGGTTGAGACAATCGATGCTGACTATCTCTACGCAGCCATGTCAATCAATCTTGTAGGTCTTTTCGTGATGGAAAATCACGTGAATAAGGGCGTTCATAAGGCTATTAAAATGGTTTGCGCACCAAATCTATTCGTATGAAAATATGTGAACAAGTAGATAACTCTGGAGAGAAAACGACTTGTTGATGCTGTATTCGAATTGACACCGGAGGCAGTGTTCGCATTTATTTAGACAATTGTTGGAAGTAGTCTGACTTACCAAATTTGTTACTGCTCCGTAATGTGGAAAATTTTCCAGGCAGATACAATGTCGTGCCGTATACAAGTTCAGCAAAAGAACACTGAATGTCTGCCTCTAAGCTCGTTCTGACACCTAAGAGGATGAGCGGTAAGGTTTCGTAATAATTGTTGTTTTCGTGTGCAGGGCATTGAAGACGATAAGCAGAGGTTACAATGGGTCGTGGAAGACCAGTGGGAGTATCACATAGGATAGTAGCTAGGGGTACTTCTCGGAACTGATGGGATGTAGAACGTTATGCTTTTGTGCAGGAAGGATCACTTGCTTGTATGACGGCCATAGCAGGGAAATCAAGCACTGATAAAGTAACTCCACCAACTTGGATACGTGACAGAGCATCGGCGACATAGTTCGACTCGACGAAGGTCTGTCATGAAGTGAGAAATATAGTCCAAATATCTGCACTCTCGTGGTAAGTAGCGGTCAGACTTGGTATGCAGAGCATACGTTAAAGGCTTACGGTCGGTGAATAGGACGAAACTGCGACCTTCTACTGCGTGTCGGAAATGTTTGATGGCACAATAGGTTACTAGAAGATCTCGACCAAAAGCGCCATATCTCATCTCCGTGGGAGTGAGGCGTCATGAGAAAAATTCGAGAGGTTGTCAACTTCCGGAGATGTTTTGTTGTATAACGACTCCTATGGCAAAATCCGATGCATCAACCACTATACTAAGCGTGGCTAGTGGATCAGGATGAGCGAGAAGTGTGGCTTGAGCTAGAGCCATTTTGATCTCTGAAAATGCAGTAAACGCGTGGTCGTCCAATTCCAAGTTGAGTGGATTACCGCAAACTTGGTTAATAGTCGTAACCGATCTGCAGCGTGTGGGATGAAGCGTTGGTAGGAATGCCTTTAGTTTTTTAGTGTGGACGGTACGGTGCATATCATTATTGCACGTACTTTGTCCTCACAAGTTAAAATACAGTTATGACCTTATAAAAGAAGGTCGTTGCCAATTTGTTATGTATTTATGTCCAACTTTTATCACGTGAATTGTCCACCAATCGAAATACGACCTTTGCAATCTTAACACTGTGCCAAATCAACGACGTTCGACCACTATGAGTAGTCTAGCATCCGCCTAGACCTTCCAACTGAGTCCAGAATACCAATTACAGCTTCTGCTGTGCGAATCATGTATTTCAAGCATTCTCGGTTTATATTAGCAAACAGGCAGACCGCATCACACCGTATAATAGAAAATAATATTTGTACAAGATCGAGCCGCATGTTACTGTGAACGTGGGATACATTAATTAACAAACTGAATATAATTTAGGAACAGTAAATCGTATTATAATAATTTGTCCGTCAAAATGAAGCTTATAATAAAATGAACATATATAGATTAATTCTAATCACTGAACAGTTATACAATAAGAATGTATATAGAATAATTGTCCATCAATTGGTCCCAGAAGTTACCTGTACTTATGTCTTAACTAGGATATAACAACTACGCCCTTGCTTAGTGATGTGACCTAAGGAGTTTACTTCCGGTTTGCCAAGTTCACACCTGTCCTGGTTGATTATTATTCCATTATCCGAAAGGCTTTAAAACAAGAGTGTTAGATGTTGATAATGTTTATTTACATTTGACGTTGCGATCAGAAGATCATCAATATAGACATGAACAAGATCAAAGTCTATTACTTTGCCATCCGGGTTGACTATTATCCCTTTATCTGAAACACGCTGGAATAGGAGTATTAGGTGCTGATAATTTTCATCTACGTTTGGTGATTCGATTGGCAGATCGTATCGTCCCATACTACTGATAAACATTTAGAAAGTTTGAGCCGCATTCCTTAATCCGAACGGCACTCATAGGAACTCAAGCGGACTGAAAGGAGTCGTGATTGCGGTTTTCTCGATATCTTCAAGAGCGACTGGGATCTGATTATATGCTCGTACCAGATCTGTCTTAGAAAAAATAGACGTGCCGTTGAGTGATGTCGTGTATGTGGGGGATGAGGTAGCTCGGTAATCTCCACATGGTCTCCGACTACCCTCATCCTTTTTTCGTACCATGTGGAGAGGTGAGACCCAGGGACTGTGAGGAGGAAAAATAATACCAGTAGCTAGTGAATTGCCAAATTCACGTCTAGCGAAAGCTAATTTTTTCGTTGATAGTGGTCGGGGTTTTGCCGTGACTGGTGTTCCGCAGGCGACTATGTGGTGTACCACACGACTGGTCACCAATGGGATCTTCTAGAGAGGTTTAGTTAATTGGGAGATTTTTGAAATAAAGCGTGGAATACATCGTCACATGAATGAAATGTACTTGTGATTCGGTAAGCGTTTATTTGAGCTCTAAAGCCCATAAATGTGCTGTACGACGAAGCATCGATTACCTGCAGCTTACGTGAATCGACTAGCGATTCATAGTTCTGTAGGAAATCGATACCGACTATGGCTCTGGGAACATCGGCAATGATGAATGTGCACATATACTGTCGTTGGTTGCTCAGGTTGACCATAAGCTATCGTGTACCGTAGGTAGGAATGACTGAGTCATTTGCAGCGCGTGGTTAAAGCATTGTGGCTTGAAACTTACTGTTACCAATAGGTACGACAGAAATTCGGGTATCTGTATCTACTAGGTACCTAGCGTTAGTAAGATAGTCGTGCACGTGAAATAAACGGCCAGCCTGAGGTGAAGGGCAACATTTACTTACCGGCTCAGGAGTTTCCCGCCTCGTGTGTGCAGAGGGCCTCGGCAACGGCGTGCACCGGACCCGAAGGCACGGTGGAGCCAGCACCAATCAGAACTCGCTTCCGAAAAAGGCCTTTGGCGTGGCTTGGAAGATGGTCGCTTCAAGTGAGTTGTTATAGCTTAATGGGGACGTGATCTGACTCCGGGGATGTAGGGTTCTGCTATATTAGGTCGGTCTCGAATACCGAGACGGATATGAATACAGTTATCCCTATCACGATGATCCGTAGTTCGATCGATCTTTGAACGTGACGTCGAGGCAACTATATAGTTGTCTCGGATGCTAGTCCTTGCCAATATATTATCTGCTATAAGGACCACCAGGTTAAGTGAGTCGTCCTCGAGTAGAGCCGTAATGGTTTGTTGTTGTATTTGCTAATAAGGATTCCAGACATAATTCTTTGACGATTTCGACATCTGCGAGAGATTGCAGGCGCGTGAGGTGATGGCTTGGTTTAGCATAACCGTTGGGTGGCGTGCAATTAAAGTACTCAATCGTTCCTCCCTTCAAGAGAGGAAATATCTAAGGATCGCTTCCTTGAGACGTTCGTAAACGTTAGGTACATTCGGGTTGAGGACAACCTCAGAGCGTAAGTATACTTCTGCCGTTGATTCGTTATTCGGTGGATCTCGGATTGAGATCCCAGTGCCGCGAACCAAACTTCTGGATCTTGGGACAATAATCTGAAACCTGATAAAAATGATTTATCTTAGCGCACGAACAATTTTGACACACCTATAGCCCACTTTCTCGGCTCTCTGTTTCATATTTGAGGACTTCGCATTTCCCCTTGTACATGTTGAGGCCTACTACTGTAGAGGCTCCTGCCTGTTTGCCTATTTTCACTTAAATTTTAAACCACATATGTGATGGAAGAATTAGATCATCAGTGAAGTTCAAATTATCCGGGCTGTTCCCTAGCTGTCCAGTTTGCTCCGAGCTCTTCCTTAGGTGTGGAGGTCTTCATAATACAGTCAACCACCAGAAGAAAGAGAAAAGGTGAGAGTGGGTGGTATTATCTTACCCCAGTCATCACTTGGAGTGAGTCTGTCAGTTAACCTCCATGCATGACTTTGCACTGTTGTCCACCGTATGAACTCCGTATGATGTTGGCGATCTTCTCTGATCTATCAAACTTTGGAATGTTAATTCCTCAGTTGTCCAGTGCTTCTTCAGCTTCGGTTTTATTTTTACCATAACCAGTTGATAATCTGAAGCTATCTCAGCTCTCCTCCTGGTTCTCACGTCTTCTATGGATCTTCCAAGCTTTCTAGAGATACATATGTGGCCGAATCGGTTCCTTGAAGTGGGATTCGATGAGACCCATGTAGCTATGCGTATGTGTTTGTGGGGGAACATAGTCCCACCCACAACCGCTACGTTGAAAGTACATCAGTTTACAAGTCTCTCGCTATTCTCATTCCTTTCCACAGTCCATGTCGTCTCATGATATCTTCATACTCCATGTAGTCTGTTCCGACTTTGTCGTTTAGGTCTCCCACCAGGATTGTTGTTTTTTCCTGGACACTTCTCTTTGATCGACTCCAGTCTTTCATAAAACTGATCTTCGTCATCTTCATTGCTATCATTGGTGGGTACATAACATTGGGTAACATTCATTGTGATCCCCCCTTCTATGTTTTGAAGGATACTTTAATGGTTCTGAAGTTATGAGATTCCCATCATACAAATGCTTTAAGTGCTTCTTTGGACAGCATCAGTGCAACTGTATGTATGGGAGGCACTCTCATCTTCATGATCATAGTACATCAGCACGTCTTCCGTTAGTAATCTTTTCTTTCCAGCTTAGGTTCAATGAGTTTCACGGATTCCCAGCGCTGCGGGTTGTGTTTTCAAATTTCCGCGGCTATTTGGATGGTTCTCTCGGTTTCCTACGCTGTTCGGACGTTCCTTGTACTTATATTAATTGTTGCTATGGTTTTTAGGGCAGGCATCGGCTTCGTCAGTTCCGAAGAACCTGAGCTTCCAATTTTAACTGTCATAATTGTTTCTTCAAATTGGAGAGCAGAGTTTGAATGGTCTTATTTGTTGTTTCCTACACGATATGATTGCTGACCGCACGCTCGATTCTCCTCCTCTACCTATACTTGGAACCGGCAGTAACTCTAGAAGGACTACGATCTTAGTTATGTGTGGACTGTTATTATATATATTCTCATCAAATAATAATAATATATTTCTGCAAAAGCAGGTACACGCCATTTTTACCGGCATAATCTACAATTTGCAACATATACTGGTTCACAGTATGCATCCCAAGCATGGTTGTTCAGTTAACATAAAGTTGATAGCAGTTCATTCGTTCAGATATAATGTGTTTTCATAAGAATAGTTTCCAAAGGGGCATCGCGTTCACGTTACGTACCAGATCCAATCTCGACAAAAAGTGTATTAGGGTCTCCGTCGTGCTAAGTATTTATGTAATGCAGCTTTATTAGTTTATAGTTGTGATAAAGTGGACTTCAGGAGCGCCTGGTGCGAACTATGACCTTGGGAAAGCGCGTACGTCGAGTTTGTTCCGGATGTCAGAAGTTACATATCTTCACCCTCAAAGCAAGATTCTGAAGAGAGAAAAAAGAAACCGAGGAGCAGCTAGGCATTTAGATATGAACGATAAACAATGCTTAACATTTAGCAGTGGAACAGACGGAGGTACGATAAATTATTAGATTAACTTGATACTAGCTCCAGAGGAGAGAATTCAGTAATAATGAACAGTGACTTGTGATATTTATCAAGGTGGAGTAGATTCGGATGAAGGAAGGGAATTCAAGATTGAAATGAGAAAAACTGTCTGTTAGAACAGAGAGTGCATATAGAGAGTAGAGTGTTAAGCAAAATAACAACCATATCCTTTACATTCTGTCTTGTTTTTCATCATCCCATGCCTGCCACACAGTTTTCATGTAAAAGTCCGAGTTAGCATGTTATAGGTTACCTTACTAAAATAGTTAATCCAGCATAAAAATTAGAAACATGAGTCTGAATGGTGAGTGTAGGAGAACAACCTCAATATCACAGATTGATTGACTTTTTCTCATCCATAGAGAGCCTGATATAAACAAAATGTTTTGCCCCACAAACATGGGTGGATTGAAGTCATCGCCCTCACCATCAATGCCTGCTGGTCAGTAACTCCACCCTCCCTCCTTTTGTGGTGTTAGGCTCATTTAAGCTTGTTTTGGATAAATATCATACCTCACACAATGCTCTGTGTTTCACATCCTGTTGGAAAACCCTATTTCTATAAGTACCATTTTACAAGCTTATCAGACAGTCACAAATTATGGACTGTGGGTGAGGCTTCGATGCAATGTTTTTATTGACTATATAGTAAAGTGTAGGTTACGAATCAGAGTATAGGCATTAGGAAGAGTATAGTGTAGGATATTTGTTTACCATAGTAGGCGGAAAAGTGGAGATTTATATTAGTTACAGATAAGGTAAGATAACGAGTGGTGAAATAATATTAATTAATATTATTAACTATTAGGTAACTCTATTACATTTATATTCATATTCATTTTACTATCAGTAACCAATTGACCTATTGACTACTAGTATACGATTTACCATTTTTATTTTCAATTCATTAGTTACAATATCTCACAATCACAGCCACTTTGGGCCTGATCTTCTACAATGGTTGGTTTTTATTATATGGTATGGTGAGGTCTCGTTTGTTTATATGTAAACCAATTATGTCTAAGATACATGATTCATATAACGGAGGCTGTTATCGGTGTTCTGGACGCAAGCGACTGGGTTATGAGAGAAGCTAATTTCTAACAGGACAAATAAGAGCTTAGAGTTGACTCTAGACTGCTCGTACTGGTTATATGTCATCGGTTTGGCAGAGTGACAAGGTCATGGAAGTCGGTGTACTGCTGTCAGTTTAGTCACGCGATATAGTAACTGGTCTATAGGACATGATAGTTCTGATTGGTTTTAATTCACATACATAGACAGATTCATTAGTTTTACAATAGCCATATCAATAACCGACATCAGAGCCGAAACGATGAGCAAAGCTTTCATTTAGAACTGGGCGACTATTTTTGGTAAACCTATTATATTAACGACTGGTAGATGACCCCAAACTTAATCCGAGTTACTCGACAACTCATTCAAAATTCAAGGCTCTAACAGAATATACTGCACGATCAGAAGCTACCCTAATAGTACACTCAAACCTCACTCAGTGGACAGAATTCCTGACATTATTAACGTTGGAAATAAGAACAACTGAAAAAACTGATTCACAGCATTCAGTAACAGATTTAGTCCTCTGTATGGCGTCAAGAATCCCAGGCAAGTTTTTCAATGCTTGCATTGAAAATAAAAAGATTGACTTAAGACGTTATGTCGGCCAACTACATGAGCATATGTTCAACTTAAACCGGTAAACACCCGTGAGTTGTAGTGAGACAAATATGTCCTCTTAGACCTAAGCACATGAGCACAAAGCTGGGAAAGGTCTGGATAAAAAGAAACACCATCTAGCTCTCCATTCGAAGGTCCATCTAAAGTTGACTCGCAAAGACTCTAATACTTCGTTGCATGTAAACGCGGGGACACTGACACAACAAGCGTTCATTAGCTAAAACGGGGTTATCTGGGAAACGAATAACCATATATGGTATTAAACCGCTTGCCTGACAAAATCATTACAGAACCCAATGTAAGATCCATTTTGAACGTTTCGTATGTGAAAATCCCTTCATGCATACATTCATAGCTTCTTCTTAATGTTTTCTTCTTTTAGATGTAAGCATCTCTCTTTAGAACCTTTATGGCACCGTAGGTTAAGGAACAATCTGATATTTCTCTACAAAGCAATAAATGGACTGTCATTCCTAACCTCCTACCCAACTATGACCAATGACCCAGGCTATAGACTAAGAAACAATGCATATACACTATTTACCGAAAAACATCAAAAACAAATGCGTTGTAGGTTTTTTACAGTTCGGTATAGTTTATTGTGGAACAGGTTGCCAATACCTATCCGTAACTGTGACACCTTCACCAAATTTAAAAGGCTAATAACCCTGTTACTAAACTCTAAAGAACTTCACTACCTATTCCTTGAACTCCCGCCTACCAATGAGGCACTTTATTATGGACCGCTCAATATCTAAACGGAACAGGAATATAACGAACCCCATTGTCGTTAGTATGAATGTAGCAAAACTAAAGAAAACATGCTTTATCCTTCCCCACTATTTATTGATTATTAACTATGGCCTTCCGCTCCTAACCCTCTTTTTCAGTTTCCGAATCTCTCTAATGGTTAAAACCAAATTATTCCTCCTATGTGTCATGTCCTTTTATTTTTCTTATTACAAGTAGACAGATAACTCACTAATCTTATGGATGCTGACCAACTAAGGCCGATCAAAAGAAGCTCATATGTCCTAAATTCTTGTGAGTTGTCCAATGTTTTATTTTTCTTACCCTGAAAATTTTACAATATTCTCTTTCATATCCTCTGGTTTGCCATTGGCCCTTACCATCTCTTAACCACATATAATCTTACTTGTCTCTTATAACCTTTACCATTAGTTATCTTCATAGTAGTACGATATTAAATAGATATCTAACCCATAATACATATGCTATTACCATCTGATTTGCTTGTAACATGGAACTTGTAGAGACAGTGTATTACAAATATGGTCCTTGATTAAAGCAATATTCCTACCGACCACAAACGTAAGAGAGCCTAACATCATAAAAGGAGGGAGGGTGGCGTTACTGACCAGCAAACATGATGGTGGGGAGATAACTTCAATCCACCTGTGTCTGTGGGGCAGAACATATTAATTACGGCTCCTTATGTCTAGTGGGATGTCACGAACCAACGGTATGGATGTAAAATTATTCATGCAAAATACCACTTTAAATCATGTTAAAAAAGGCTGAATTGGATCCACTTCCTACCGAGTAATCCTATTACAAACTAGACAATTGGCTAAAAACGAAGCCCACTCTATACCCTATAAAATCTAAAAACAAAAAAAGAGAGTTCGAACAGCTTTTAAAGTAAAGGGAGACAGTCATTTGTATCGGAATACTGTTTTCCGCACTTTATTTTATAATTGCACAATTCCATACTACCTTCCGAACTACCTTCATTTATACAGTTCCTTATCTACTCATATCTTGCCCACACTTATTTTTCTTTAACACATTAGTATGCTCTTACCTAATAAGTACTTCAGTAACAGACAAATAGACTAAATGGTTATACCTTAACTATTCCTCCATGAATATTGTGTGCTCTGCTTTTCGTCCTTCCTTTTTCTTGCACCTTTTTCAGCTTCCTGCAGATACTCCATCGAAAACAGATATGGCACGGGTGACTTCGTCCTACACCGTTATCAAAGCTTCCGATATTCTGGAGGGATATAAGTTCGAAACTTCTAAAAGCCCCCAACTTCGCATGTATCTATTCCCGACCATCAGTTGTATGTTGCAACGCTACCTCCATAAAGTGCGCCAAGTGTGATATTGACATGTTCCTTACGAAATTCGTTTACATTCATATCTTATGAAATATCAACCCAGCTGAGTAATTTTCAACAGTGAAAATTGTAACTTCTTCAACAATTTGATCTTGCCTGTAAACCAGAATGCCTCATGTGACAAACTGTTATTTGAGAATAAATTATTATTATTATTATTACATTATTGTTAGTATTTTGATGCCATTTTTGTGAAGTTTCATTTCATAATAGTTTTCTCAGTTTTTCTGTAGCTTTCATTGGGTTTTTATATTTCTCCTTGAACTGTATTTAATTTGTTTTAATTGTTATTATTCTGGTGGCTGCCATATTGACTGCTCGCTCTTTGATTGTGCTGCTTGACTTGACTGGGATCGTGCATTTTGGTTGTAAATTTGAGCACTTTCCCAGAGTTTGAAACACTTTGTGTTATGGAGCAACCTTTTTACTTGATCTATCCATAAAGGATTGTAGTGGACCTCAGCGAAAGAGCTTAGTTAAAATATAATAATACGCAAAGTTACCAGCAATATACCAAAAGAATTAACACTACAAACCTAAGCGTGTGTCTATGATTAACGCAAAAGGTAACAAATTACAGTTAAATTATAAAAAGGTATATTGAGCAACAAAATGGTAACAGTGTTATGAAATGAATGTTACTTGTAAGCTGCTTTCTGAGATAACAACCACAAATAAGTTCACTTGGTTAACAAAGGTTCCTCTGCACGTGATGGCACCAACAGCAAAATGAAGAAGAATAGATCCAGTAGTATTATTCAGTAATGATCCGGGCCAAAGCTCCAATGTAGTGTGGAATGGCCTAAAAGGATGTTATAATACTATTATAATCTCAATCAAAGGCCGTGGCCGTTAAAGCAGAAGAATAGACGGCGGATACAACGTTTATATTTTAAGAATCACGGTAGTCAAGTAGTGTTATATACAACCAAACAAAAGTATTCGTTTCTCTACCATTGATACAGAAAAACAATAGATATCGAAAATAAGTGTGGTTACATAAAAAGTGTGACAAATAGGAAAAATATGTGATCTTTAATTTGTTGTTACAAAAAATCATTGCATATAAATGTCACTATAGGATAGAGTAAAACTTACTTTTTGGTGTGTTCGTTTAGATTCATTATTTTGGGATCAATTGTTGGTTGAATAACTGTGTGGTAATATTTGTTTAGGTAAATTTGTACATTTGTATGTATGATGAATTTTAGAACCGTTGTTACCCAATCACTGTTCTGATTTCGATTGTGGTGCGCGTCTCTTTACTTTTACTCTAAAGTTATTCAGCGGCAAGCGTAGTTTGGAAATTAGGTTTGGATCTTACACTCAAAATAACAACGAGAATTCTTTACATGTGACCAAAAAGGTTAGATGAGCAATACTGATTATTCAACCAGGGATATCTACAGCTCGTGCGTAGTCCTAAAACGTAAGCACATATGTAATGAAATTTTGATTTCTTCTGAAATATTTGGTATATTGAAACAATTGAAATCGAAAAAGAATGTTGTTTGTGTGCCGTTCACCCGTCTTTTCAAATGGGGCGAAATAGCTCCAGAATAGTAATGTCCTTAATTATGATCTTACTCGCTCCTCAAATCCTATACTTTTGATTAATTTGTGTTATGTTCGTTGTTATATCAAGTACATGGGCGATTTATCCCTATGCAACAAAACGAGAAAAATAGATCAAAACCATCGCAACCGCTAGAATAAGTAAAAGAAGAAGAATTTTAAGTTCAGATGAGTGGTCTATGCAGTCTACGTCTGTAGAAATACCCTTTATCTAAATTTTATCACTAGTAGGAGAAAATAGTGCGAATACTAGATGAGAGTACTAAAAATATCCCTGTGGACACTTACTGCCGGACCAAACAATAATGTAAAACCCAACATTTATGACTTGTAATTGTACATTTCTTTTTTGCATCTCATTATATTTTACGAATGGTGGAGCATTTCTTCAGTTTCAGCTGACTTTACCTATTAAGCTAAGCAAATAGTTTCTTTATTTTCACTACACAATGGGTAGAGAGGCAGGTGAGTAAACACGGGCGGACAGAGCTTCGTAAAATCGCACGTCAACAACATGGTGTTAGGTAGCTCAGTCGTGGCAACATTCTTCTTTCATCTTCTTACCTTACGTTCTCTTGTTAGCTCTGATAACAATGTAGAGGGAAAGTATAGTAGTAGTAGTTCGTGTAATGAAGGTAAATTCTACTGAGAATGCATAACAAGCTAGTAAAGTATATAATAGCTGTAGACCATTTCTGAATATTAGTTGGGTGGTGGTCTCCATCGATTATGGGAGTAAGAAGGTCAAACACTGATCGAGTTACTGATCCTTCATTAGGCTGCGGAAACAGAACTGAAATATTTTGTTTATTAAATTGGTCAAACCGACATTCTTATAGAAATCATTTCCAGGTAGAGGGTGATGCAACAACTTAAGTTGTGTTGTCGATAGTTGGTTGAAAATATATTGATAATGACAAAACACTAAAGTCCAAGGAGTAGGTTGTATTGGCATTGAGCCCTAACCATACTGGAAAAGATCAAATCCATAAAAGTCCAAGAATTAGAGAAACGGATTTGGACCTTTATTCACCCGAACAATGTTGTTAATATCTCGTCTTTCTTCATAGCAACTGTTTAGGATAATACGCTTCGTCATGAAGGAATGGAATTTATTGTGCAATTTAGTCTCTTAAGAGAATAAGCCTCTCCTGAGAATCTTTCACGGGATTTTTTTAAACAAACATAGTATATCATGTTCTACATTATTATCTATCATGGGAGAATGAATTGCAAGTAGTGTTTTCCAAGTCGTCAGTATAAACGTCATGGTTGACTTTGATGTTTGTCTCACTTGAGTCGTTAAACTGGTAGGGGCTACATTCAGATGATTTGAGCTACTATACTATGAGTTTCTAAATAGTTCAGTCGTCTTACCATGGAAAAGAAAGGGAGTCTATGACGGGAAGCATATTATTACGAAGGTGACATGTTCTTCAGATTTTCGACTGCTCTATGGCTGATATAGTTTTGGTTTGGTCATCAGGCTACGGTCTGCATTAGCTGAAAATCTTGCAGTTCCTAGACGCGACATGTCACCTGCTATGATGAAAGCGGAGATGATAAATACTTGTCTGTTGTATGAACAGAAAATTTAGTTTTGTCACGAAAAGCTGTATGCACCATGGCGCCAGCCGAAGCAAAACGCTAAACAACTATGGACCTGAACAGATTTTAAGAAAATTGGTTTTTTATTCTAAAAGCTCGGAGAGCATTCTTATAACCAAAATTATTACATTTGTTGCATCCGAATACGGAAAATTTTCGATAAGTTCAGTTTCCCTTAAGAAAAGATATGAGGTTAGATGGCCTGTGTTACTCCTGGAAATGAAGGCCTTTCAGTTGATCCAAGTTCCTCCTGAAAGGGTCGATAGACGGCGCTTCAAAATGAATTCCCTTTCGTTAATTATTCGATGGGAAATTCGATAGTCGGCTGACATGTAATTTGTTGTGGACCTGAGAACGTCTATGGAGTGTTCTCGTAAATTCTGTGTTTTGGAGGACAAGAAAAATGATGTCACAACAGATTCAGATTTATCACTACCTAATTCGAAGCCGTAATCAAGTCACCTCAAGTTCTTCGATATGACAATGGAAATAGGTAAAGTTCGGCTAGTCGAACATGATATAGGAGCTTGACTATTCCAGGAAAAACCTTGGTTGCTGTTGTTTGAACATTTTTCAGCAGCTCACAGTCTTTTTTAAGCAGGAGCTAGCATTTTGTATACAGTACTGAAGTCTAGGACGCACGAACACTGTATATAAAGTCAAAAAGGTTTTAACATTGACATGACTAAAGACCTTACATATTGACCTTAAGGCTCTAAAACCTTTGGTGGCTATCGTACAGCGGTGTGCAACAATTTGCAAGTCTGAGTTAACGATGTCCCCTACTTCACTGTGTCTGGACAACAGGTAGCTCAATGTTATTCACCTTGCATGCATCTCCATCTTGGTGATCAATATGAATCACAATGCACTTGCAAGAATTTATCGGCAACTGCCGAGTTTGATACCACACAGATAATTTCTCCAGGTCCTTTTGACTACAAGATCTGGTATGGCGTTCTTACAGTCTTTTGGTAATTGACACTGGGTTATGGATAGATTGAAACATATACTTAGGAGGTTCACAACAAAGCTAGCAAGTTCCTTCAGTTACGTAGGATGCAGTTCATCGGGTCTCATGGATTTGTTTATATCAAGCTTATTTAGCAGATCAAAGACATCGAGTTCTTTAATGGTCACGTTGTCCAATATATGTATAGGGGGATTTGTATGGACTGGCAGGAATAGCGTTTTTGCTCTATACGCATTGCCATAGTAGTTCAAGAATACTTGAATTTTATCATGGTTGTCCGCCACTAATGATGAAGCATTACTGTCCCCCTATAGTGCTCGAATATTTCCTCTTCTTTTGTTCCTTTGGTTTGGACATGAATACGAGCTTTTAGGGTGTTCTATAGATTCTTTAGCAAATGTTTCCTTGCTCAACCTTCTAGACTTATGGAGGGTCGAGGTACAAGTATTGCAATCTTCTTGGTATTGAGATTTTATCCGACATTCTTCTTCTCTTTCGGAAAAGGGTGTGAACCTCTCTACTGAACCATGGTGGATAGTTCCTCGGGCCGCTCTATGCAGTCCAAAAGATTTGCGCGATGCAGTAACTTTAAAGTATAAATTTCGAAAACATCCCAAGCTGTTTGAGCTGAGGATTCTGGTTCCATTGACTAATGTATTGCGAATGCCGAATATATAATGCTTTGTAAATTTGCCTTTCAGACGTTGAGTCTGGCTTTAGCTGACGTTTTCTTTTTTTCGATAACTATAGGGATGTCAGAGATAAGAACTTCATAATCACTTTTACCTAGGAGTGGCATGTAATCGAGGTTTGTTATGTCATCCTCACAGTGGGTCAATATAAGATCTAGTAAGACTGATTCACAGTCCAGTTAGTACCTAGTCTCTTCGTTTACCTGTTGTAATAAGGCAAATATGATGATTGCATCAACCGGTTCATGGTCGAAGGAATTTTCTGACAATTCAGTTCTCAGATTTTTCCAGTTTACCATGCGTGAACTAAGGTCTTCTAGGGTTAGACACCGACCACAATATGTTCTGTTCTAAACCAGGATCCATGCCCTACAATTCAGACTTGGGTTTTGAGGTGCTGATTATTTGTTATTTCTATTTTGCAATGCTAAGAGTTGATTTTCCGGCTATTGGACATTGTCCTGCGCTCTCATTATTCAACCTGTGCGTCACCTACCAAATAATGGTGTGCTTGTCTGTCCAGTAGCCGTTAGTGAAGTATTTACTAAGAGTTAACCTTAGGTTATGATAGGATATACATATTATTCATTTTTTCTTTGTCATTATTATATGGCATGATATATTTAAAACGCCCCACGACTTCTCTACATACATTAATATGTTGGGCATTTAGGTTTAGCTATAGAGTGGAAGAAAGCTCAACAAAGACATGTAAATACGTTTACAGCATTCGTTCGCTTCGATATCTTTCGCCTCAGTCATCCGGTTGGAAAATTGTTTAACGCCTAAGAATAACGGCCGTTATCATAAAATAAATTAAGTCGTTCACTTTCGTTTTCTATCCGTGGGATTTATATCAAATGCATCAGGTGTTGCTTAGCTCTATCAAGTCACTGGCTCTCGACTCCTGTTCAAAGTCAATGACTCGGTGAAGTTAGAAAATTTGGTTTGGGTTAGTGAACAAAATATTTTAAGTTTAAAGTGCTTTGGTAGTTTGGTCTTCTTAATAGTGATGCAGAAGTCAATATTCTAGGTAGCATCTTCGAGTTTCTGAGTGTGGATTATAATAGGACGAGGAATTAAACGAATGTGTTTATTAAACGGATAGCATGGGTTGTACATTTTGAACCCGAGCTTTCGTTGCCTAACTTCATATCCATATAATCCTACATTGCTTGAAATTTACTCCCCATTCTAAAAAACTTTCTATTTTGACCGAAATTAGCCAGGCAAAAACGTTAGTTACTGTTTCACAGTCAGCATGACATACTTCATCTCAATTAGAAGTATTGGATATGTTGTCTACCTTACAGACTTAAATGGCATTTCTTTTAAAACTTCTTTCGCTATTTTAGGTTTCTCTGAACGTTTTGTACAAACGAGCCTTCATATTCACTCAACAAAAATATTAGCTTAAGAATATTTGGAGGATTTATAAATGAGTAACATACACAACTTTTCATGAACAAGGTCTGGAGGTATCATCTGAGCTATAGTACACAAAGCAGGGCACAAACTATTGTGCACCATGCTCAGTGAACCTGCTTCCCCATATGCATTTTGTAAAGATTTGCAGAACTTAATCATTGTAACAGAAGAGCAAATCATTTCACCTTTGCGTAAAGAGTTAAAAAGAAGTGATGAACATTCCGAAATTTTATCACTTGAGATACAAGACGCTGAGGTAATTCGGTGAATATAATGCGATTTCTGTTGTAGAATAAGACTTTTGAATATTTAGCCCAGCAGATTTCAGCTATTTGTAATGCTGATGAAGACACAGCTAATGCCATCCTGCGTGAATATCCAAAATCAGAAGTTTGTTTTCGATGTCTCGGTATTAATGATGACACTATACAGGTAGGTAGTGAACGTTTTCGACTTTTTATACGTATCTCTAGGGTCTTCTTCGTATTCGGGGTATTGGCTTTCTACAATTGTTAGATATGCCTGACAGTGAAGTGAGAACAATCTTACAAAATTATGGAGACTATGGTGAGGAAGTTGATCATGTACTTGCTGGCCTTGCAAAAATACGCGGAAATATTGATCTTATTGAAAGTGACTTGGCATTTGAAGATGATACCAGGAACTTAATCAAATTGGTGATGCGTTTGTCTGATGATGATTCTCAAGTTGAAGAACTAAACAATATCCTTAACGCTCAAATTTACGAAGAACGAAAGGATCCTCGTATACCTCCTTTATATGTTACTGGTCCTGAAGATCCTCCTTTAGTTAACAAAGAAATTTCTGTACAGAACTCATCTCATAAAAATACTAAAGTAGTTGTTTGCTCTCATTTAGAGCACGACACATCCTGTGGAAATCTTACTGGCCATTCAAATCCGGATAATATTAATACATTTAAAATTGGTTGCGATGTCAATTACAATGGCCGTAGTTCGTTTACTTCCCCACATGCTTCCAGTTGTATCACCATAAATAGTCCACAGAACGTCACAAATAAATTTCATTCTGCAAAATTGTGCAAAACTGATTTTAAGACATTTAATCTTTTCCCAGGTATATCTGATTCGAATATTCCTTCAGAAATTGACTTACGTAACGGCGGGCTTTCAGTACCTTCTACTCCCATCTCACATAAATTATCCTCGACTATTTTAACACCCTCAAATCCTTTTAAAGCAGGTCGTTATACGCTACCGAATGAAGGGATTTCTCTTTCTCCCGGTGGGCGTCGGGCAGGCAATCATTCGTCTCGAGATCGCGAGCATCAGACTCGTCAGGCAGGGACTCCGCCACCAAAACATCGTTTAAAATTTTTTTCTCCGCTTCATCGTAGCAAGTCTCATGAATCTAACCTTGCCAATCGTATTATTTTACCTGTCCTCCCAAATGTACCACAGTTCCACCAAGAAACAAACTCTGCCTGTTGTATTAGTAGACCACAGTTGTTATTATGTAATTCGATTTCTCCAGATGCCTCCAGTAATTTACACAACAATTATTTCAGTTATTCTGAGTGTATAAATGGCAGTCGACCGTGTATAACTACTACTCAATGTGGTGTATGCGTTAACAGCGATGTTATTTCAAATGGGAATAAAACAGTTTCAACATTTTATCATACTTCTTCCATTAGTGATAGTACTTCCACACTTGTCACAAGTCCACGTACCTACGATCAAGGTCGACGCGTGTCTTGTGAATATCGACCATCAAAGACTAATTTACAGCCTTTGATGACTACATCTGCAGATAGTGACAATTTATTAGGTAGGTTTTTTTAGATGACGGATTAAGCATATCTACTGCTTTCTGTTTTTTCTACTATTAATGCGTATATTTCGTAGAAGAAAAGATATATGGTGATCATAATTTCTGTTAGTAAACTTCCAAATTTTCGAGCTCAAGGAATATTCTATTCATATTATTTCATGGATGGTTGTAAGTCAGTATAATGAATTCATAGTTATGCTGGACTTTTCGATAAACTATATAAGAACTCTCGTCTAAATTAGAACGAATAGTTTCACAGTATTTGAGCGCCGAGTTGATGTAAGACATTAAATAGGAATAATATATTTGTAAAATCTCAGCGAATGAATTTGTAGTAAATCCAACGTTTCGCCTGGCAATCTTATATTCGATAATTTTAATGTTTGATTATAATTCCTTGAAAAAGCTTGGACCAGATTGCCAGGC
>NW_017386027.1:269306-276097 GCF_000237925.1 Schistosoma mansoni | reverse complement strand
TGCTCGTGATCTCGAGACGAATGATTGCATGCCCGACGCCCACCGGGAGACAGAGAAATCCCTTCATTCGGTAGCGTATATCTACCTGCTTTAAAAGGATTAGACGGTCTTAAAATAGTTTAGGATGATTTGTGTGAGATGGTAGTAGAAGGTACTGAAAGCCCGCCGTTCCGTAAGTCAATTTCTGAAGGAATATTCGACTCAGATATACTCTGGGAAAAGATTAAATGTCTTAAAATCAGTTTTGCACAATTTTGCAGAATGAAATTTATTTGTCACGTTCTGTGGACTATTTATGGTGATACAACTCAGGAAATCAGCTATGACCCACAGTGTGCTGGAAAGTGATTTAAATCTATGAAAGACACATAACACTTCCCGGTAGGTGAAGTCATAAATATATTTTGAGTACTTGATAGCACTAAATTCAATTCATAAATCTTACTTCACAGAATGATTACAAGTCAAGAGTTTACATCACAACCATCATTGAAGTTTACTACATAAATGTATAACCAAAATGACTACGAAGATTATGACTGTTTTCTAGAGCTTAGCAAATATATTATTCCTATTTAATGTTTTTCGATAAACTGTTAAATATATTTTCTAAGCTCTAGAAAACAGTCATAATCTTCGTAGTCATTTTGGTTATACATTTATGTAGTAAACTTCAATGATGGTTGTGATGTAAACTCTTGACTTGTAATCATTCTGTGAAGTAAGATTTATGAATTGAATTTAGTGCTATCAAGTACTCAAAATATATTTATGACTTCACCTACCGGGAAGTGTTATGTGTCTTTCATTGATTTAAATCAGTTTGATTGAATACATTTGTATAGTTCACAGTAACATTTAATGGTTCATTACACTGATTAGTGAGGAGTAATTTTGTATCTACCGATATATAGCTGTCAGTTTCTGGTTATTCGTCAAACCTGATAACCGATTTTTTGCGTTATTGTGCAACATCGTGATTTCCTGTGTAAATGGCTTTATATTTTTGAACTTGTCATGCGTTTCACATTTATTTATGGGTTACTTTCCATATCTGTTCAGCTCACTTGTGTAAACCAAAAATAATTAAAAACTGAAAATCTGAGAGGAGACAAACGCTAACGGCCTCTGTACCATTTCGATTGATTCAGAGTCATGTCACCTAACATTTACAACCATTGGTTATAATCATTGCGCTACCTAGCCCATTTAAACATTGCATGGATTCATGGACCGACTTGGTGTTTTAGTTTGGTGGCACAAATCCATGAAGTCACTGACAAGTGGACGGAGCCATGCTGGTAGGTGTAGACTACCTGGGTGGGATTCGCGAGATGATAACAACCGATGGTTAGAGACCTTGAATGAGATGGCTCAAAATCGTTTGCAATGGCGAAGGTGCATCCACTCTTTGTGTTCTCCCAAATTCTAATCTCCTGAATTCTTCATGTTTTTTTTCTCTTTCCAAATTTATCTCACTGGATTTCACTCCTTGAATAACATCTTCAAACCCTAATCTTTCCGATTGCTGCTTATACTTTTACTACTTTTACCACTATGGGATTTGAATCGACAATTGTATCTTTGCGCTAATGTGGTATGACAACTTCAAATGATGTACGTACGTACGAAGTTATACGTTGTGGCTGACTGACTGAGTTTGGTAGCTCTCAGATTTCTTTCAACCTTTTCCTACACCACCCAACGTCTTACGTTGAGGTAGGCAGTGGTTGAGGATACTAAATGTATGCGTCAACTCCCTCGTTTGATGAAGATTTCTCTGATCAATCGACTTACCTTCTTTACATCGTACTCCCCATCTAACCTGAAAATAACTCACTCGATGATAACAAAATGTGTAAACAATCCTGCGAAACTATTCGCTCTAATTTAGACGAGAGTTCTTATAAATCCTGCGAATACATCTATGATCAAGTACTAGTAACTGTTTAGTTCTAAGCTATGAATTACTTTAGCCAGTAGATTAAATGGGTATCCGTAAACATATCTAGTTTGTTAATTTTGTGTATGAAGTAATTAGACTTGCTTTCATTTAAATCTAGGTGTCCTTAATGTTCCAACTAACTCAGGTGGGGCCACATTTGTTGTCAGTGCAAGTGGATTTATGCACAAGTGAGTTAGTGTCCATATTTGTGTTTAACAGATGTATGTGTAGTTTCATAGTAGTTGTATTCAAATTGGCACTTGCTTATTGAATTAGTCATTTAATAGGGAAAATGAGTAGATATATATGTATCGGTTTCTGTAACAGTCTAAAGGAATCTTTTGCTCTCTTCAAGATACAAAACTCCCACAGTTCAAAGTCGAACTTTCTAGTATTATTTAGAGAGTTCGTTAAAACTTAAAGCTAATCAAAGGAAAATTAACCAACTGTTAAAAGTGTTTAAAGTTCACACTGGTAACCAGAATTGAGATTTCCATCTAGTTGAATTCACTAAACATTTTATGCCATATGTTTGTAAGGTTCATTTAGTGGGTTTTTTAAAGTTTAATTGTGAAATTCAGAAGTGTTTGTTTAACCAAACAACTAAATCATTCAATTATTGGTTTAGAAACTATCTTCATATCGTAATTTTACATCATTGAATAATGACTTTGGTTAGACAACCATAGAAAACCAGGGATCACTGAACAGCTGCTTCATCTTGGTTTGAGACTCTTCACTTATGGGGATTCACGATTACACTTGGGCCTGAACCCTGGATCTTCAGGCCTTGCATCTAGCGCTTAACTTGCAGGTCACTGAGTTGGTATCCAACATTTCTAACCACTACTTATTGTCATTATTGATATAATTGTCTCACTCCAAATACAACATTGAACTTCACTGGTGACAGCTTCTTAGTGAAACTGTATGGTTTATCTCCCGAAGTACATGTATTTCACTCAATTTCTTCATCTACGTATAGTTTAATATTAATAATATGAATCGATATATATATTTATAACATGTAACACTTATTTAACATGTTATTTCATAACTTTTCCATCTCACAGATTTGAATTGGAATCTAAATTTGGTGATTTTGTTAAAGGTACTCCATGCGCTGTTTGTAATAATCGAATGCGTTTTCGTTTACAACATTGTGCTTACTGCAGGTAAGTGTGATAATATATTAATTTAATTGAAATAATGATAATATACATGCAATGTCATATGTTACTATAAAAAGTACACTGGTTGCACCTGTTGTTGTCCTATGTCCCGCCAAATATCACTTGATGAAATCGCCAATCAGAATATCGACTTCTATTACCTTGTTTTTGCTAAATCAATAATGCGTTAACCGACACGAGAAGCCTTAAGTCAACTCTGGAACGTTGTTGGGCCTCTGTATAGAGTAACCTATCGCCTAGCCCAGCTTATTCAGTTCAAAACACAAATATCAACCTCCGATGTGTGAATCGTATATTTCAGACATACATAGTTTATATACAAGCAGACCAGACCGCATCACACCACAAAATGAAAAATAACTATACAATATCAAACCAAAAGTGACTGTGACTATGGGATACTGTAACTAACATAAGTCGTTTAATAGTGGTCAGTTGGTCAAATGAAAGCTTATACTCAGCGAAATATAAGTACATATAATTTAGTTACTTAATAGTGATACAATAAGAATATATCTAATAACAGTCCATAAATAATCCCTAGCTATTACTATTCATTTATTCTCCGTTTGGTTATAACAATGCCTTTATATATGTATATATATAGGTCAAGGCTACGATACCTCAAATCAGCACAATGGTAGGAAGATCTGATCCTACGAAATACTATTCACAATAAGGAATCAATAAAATCGAGGAATGAAAGAGAAACTAGGAATAATAATTAACTTAAGAATTAGAGAAAGTGAATAGATGTCGTTATTTATTTATTTATTTATTTAATCACATATATATTGGTACAAAGGGCACCGGATACATATGCGCCACACAAAATAATGAGAATGGGAGAAGGAAGAAGATGCGTATATATAAAAGAAGGAAAAAAAAGGAGAAGAGTAGTGGTGGGGGGAACTGAATGTACAACCAGAAGAGCTCTCTCAGTTAGGATAGTTATAGCCACTCTTTATGAAGAAAGTAGAAGAAGGTTACAGCAGGACCGCCATTGGCTTCTATTCTGAGCCATATCTGATAACGTCTCTAGCCACTGTGTTGCACCATCTCTCGGACCCCAGCCAGGGAGTCGTGAAGGACCAACAGAAGCTAGCCCTTTGCAGCTCTCTTTCATGCCACGACACCATGTCATACACTGACTTCCTCTCCGCTTTTTCCAACCAGTCCCAGAGTCGGCAAATAATGCACGGCGTGGAAGTCTCTGGGACGACATTCGTAAAACATGTCCAAGCCACCGAAGTCGGTGTTTCAAGATGGTGACACCAATTGAATTATCGTCTCTGCGCCCGAACACACGATGCCGAACCTCTGCATTACTAACATGGTGTTGCCACTGGATATCAGCAATCCTTCGGAGACAACGATGATCGAACACAGAGAGACGTCTAACATCCCCAACTCGGAGAGGCCAGGTTTCACAAGCATAGAGCAAAACTGCTCTCACCGACGCGTTGTAGATCCGACCTTTTACAGCCAGACTAACATCACGAAGTCGCCAAAGATGGCCCAGATTGGCATAAGCCGCTCTGGCTTTCATTATACGTGCATCAATCTCATCACTCACGCCACCACCAGCACTTATGTAGCTACCTAGATACACGAACTTCTCAACTACTTCAATCTGCTCACTATCCAGGGTGAGTACAGGATTAGAATCCTGCCAGTCTTGTAGGACTACTTTGCACTTGGAGGGTGCAAAGCACATACCGTACCTGCGGACACTGGCTGACAACTGATTAAGTGCGGATCGCATGCCTTGGGCATTATCGCACAGTAAGACAATATCATCCGCATACTCAAGGTCGAGAAGTCTTTCTCCAGGCAACATATCCACACCGCCGTCGTATATTTACCCTATACATGTACACATGTTGAAATTCATTTTCTACTTATTACATAATCTGGTAGACGTGCTTCTTTCAATCATGAACTAATATCATTTCAGTCAGTTATAAGCATTATGGAACCTGATACATATGTCCATAAGTTCAAGTTTGTCACACCATACCAACATCGTGAGATGGGAGGAGTTAGTGATCCACCAATTTAGGCCCAACAACATCACATTCAATCTCACGTCTTTCATTGACCCTAAATTCCTCCTCCAGTATGTTTTAGTCTCGTTTTGTCTGTATTATCATCTTCTATTTTTAAGCTGTAATCAGTTGTTCATTTTTGTATTGGTTGTTTGAATCTTTCCATTGATGTTTAGAATTGCAATCGATCAGTCTCTTATTGGCATATGTGTATACTGTGTGGATTGCCTCAAGTCACAAGCACTATACGAAGTTTGTACGTTGTGACTGACTGACTGATAAGCAGAGGTGGGTGGTGGCTAGCAATGGGACTCAGCCGACGAGTCTCGAAATAGGACGAAACGCGTGTCCTGGATTCCACTGCTAACCACCATCCATCTGTACGTAATCAGTTATTATCATCTTTTAACAATTTTCCATGATTATTATTCAATTTTGATTGAGATCGTGAATCGATCAATGTTAGACCACCGTTGAAATCCTGGAAGGATTGGACAGTCATTTCGTCCTAGTTTGGGACTCTTCAGCAGTGTGCATCCACGATCCCAAACTAGGACAAAACGACCGTCCAATGCTTACAGGTTTTCAATAGTGGTCTAACATTGATCGATTTATGATTTCAATCAAAGCTCAATCTCCACAATCCTATACTGATATTATTCAATTGTTATTATGACCTTTACGTTTTCCGTTTCTTTGCATATCTGTCAAGTAGACAATTATTTCTCATATTTCTAACCTGTAAATTATTTCCACTCCCTTGATCTTTACGCGACCTCATTTGATATTTGGAGTCTCGAATCTCTTTATGATGCAATCTTTTCTATCTCTCTATAGACTCGTATAGTTACCATACAACTAATGTCAGTCAGTCAGCTACAACGTAGGACTAGGCACATATATGCATCCGTCCAAGTTGTCATACCTCGAAATATGAACAATGACGGGGCGGACTTGCATGCATATAGCAAACAATTCTCTTTGAACATATCACACAACAATACTGTCATTCACTGTCCCATCGCCCTTGGCAGATCAGACAACCCAAAAGTCATGAGAACACCATCAGGGCAAACGACAGGCTAGGTACTCCCCCCTCCAAAAAATACTAATGTACAGCTTAAGTAAATGATTTCATCAAAAAGACAAAATTTTTTCCTGTGAATTCGCTTTATTTTTTATCATTAAATGTACAAATAAATTGCTTGAGATTAGATTTCAATGTCTTGACTTATCTGATAAATAAGATTGTTATTGTAACACTATACACAATTCTTTGATTTTTTTTCTAGAATCAAAGTACATAAAAGTTGCGTTTCTCATTCAAGACGACTTCCTTGCACAGGACCTTCCAGTGGACAAAACAATGAATTACACGAATTCAAAGGTAATCCATTTTAATATTCTCTTAAATATATAAGTATGAGAGGTGATATACCAGATGTTTGCGGAAATATATGAAATTATAAGAGGGTTTTTGTGGAGATTTATTAATTTTATATAGTTAAGATCATGAGTCAATTGAAGCTAGACCACCGTGGAAAACCTGGAAGCACTGGACGGCCGTTTCGTCCTATTGTGGGACTCCTCAGCAGTGCGCATCCA
>NW_017386027.1:267412-269106 GCF_000237925.1 Schistosoma mansoni | reverse complement strand
GTCTATCGGTTAAGTGCTCTGGCGCAAGACTGGTGGGTCCTGGGTTCGAATCCCGCGAGGCAGGATCGTGGATGCGTACTGCTGAGGAGTCCCACAATCGGACGAAACGGCCTTCAAGCAGTGCTTCCAGGTTTTCTCTGGTGGTCTAGCTTCAATTGACTCATGATGTTAACTATATAAAATAGTTGAAATTACCCAGATTTTTTTGTATTGTCGATGTTCTTACGTCTAGCTAAGCAAGTGATTCTAAGTTTATACATTTTTGTTTTCGATGACATTGATCCATCCTAAATCAGCTTAATTTGTCTCGAATTAACAGATTCATCACTTTATAATCAAAATAATTTGACTTTCACCTGTTAAACCTCATCTACTTTATGCTTCAACAGCCCGGAAATGTCAGTAATTCACAACTTACATAATGTATGTTATCATAATAACATACGATTTGTTACTGAGTTACGTAGTTTCGCTTGGATGTCAAATTCATTTGTGATTGGATTAACCAAACTCTGTTGATGTATACTTTCATGTTGAATCAAGTGAAGCGTAACATACGTATTCAACTGGGGTCAACCATAACCATAGGAATGGTGAAGTCTAGTAGGCCCTTCTGGAGAGAAGAGTACTACATCAAAGCACGGCACAACTACCGGGGCGGGATAGCTGTTTCTGCACTGCTTACGCAGAACCATTACATAACACTCACATTCGATTTTTATTTTTTGGGCAGACTCATTCTTTTACCATTCTTTTGAACCCTCAATAGTTATGCAATGACTCTTTGTAGCATTCGTAATCGTTTGTGGGTATAGGTAGGGTGGTTGATTAGGCCTATCTCCACTACCCACATTATCGCTCACGTTAGTACATGGGATGGTTGCCATGATCCAGGAGGCACGACGAGGACGTGTGAGTCGGATTTTGCCTCCCATACGTATCCAACTACTTAAAAGATAATTTTCATAACGATTCATTTTGATAAGTTATATTGGTAATTTCATTGATTGTTAGTAATAGTACCTCCATAGTCAATTGTTATTTTGAACTAAGTGCGGTTTCATATTCTCTCTTTCTCTCTCTCTCTGTTATCTACACTTTTGTAATTGCGTCTTACAGTTTTTCTTTGAAGGTATTTAAAAAAGTATTAAATACGATGATAACACAAATTTAATTACATTAATTCGAACAAAAGAAGGAGTTCAACAAGCATATTTGAAATTTCTTCACCCTTATTTTATTATTTATTTGAACACATAAATATTGGTACAAAGGGGCACCAGATATATATGCGCCACATAAATCTTATTTGATTTGTGTAAGGGCTGTGATACTGCCCAGGTGCCCAAACTGAAGGAAGTGGTTTTCTTAGGGGGGCCCACACTCGGAGCCTTTGACCTAAAGGTCTAATCCACAAGGCAGTGAAGCAACGTAAGGAGATGTCCCATGGTAGCCGGTGACCAACGATTGATTCATACGACATTTGTTTCCTCAGGATACTGGAACCCATGTGCACTATTGATTTGGAATGAGGGTTTTCCAACTACTCTAGGTGGACTCACCGTGTCCACCAACGCGGTTAAAGCGCCGGACATTCGCCTTTCGTTCTCTCAATTTCGTAAACAACACCCCCGCCACGAGAAGGCAGTGAGTGCTTCCAGTGCTTCCCGGTTTTCCACAGTCGTCTAGCTTCA
>NW_017386027.1:230625-267212 GCF_000237925.1 Schistosoma mansoni | reverse complement strand
ACTCTACTAGGTTTGAAAGTGAGACCTTCAGATGACTTCACGTGGGTTGTTATATAAAAGAACATAAAACGAATTAGGCAAACAAAATCAGATTTTTATATATAGTTGAAATCATGAGTGCATTGAAGCTAGACGACTGTGGAAAACCGGGAAGCACTGGAAGCACTCACTGCCTTCTCGTGGCGGGGGTGTTGTTCACGAAAGTGAGAGGACGAAAAGCGAATGTCCGGCGCTTTAACCGGATTGGTGGACACGAAAAGTCCCATGCAGTCCCATAATAGGACGAGACGGCCGTCCAGTGATTCCAGGTTTTCTTTCCATGCTGGTCTAGCTTTAATTGATTCATGATCTCAACTATATAAAATTACTAAAATCTCCACCCCCCCCCTTTTTGTAATATTCTTAACAATATGTCAGTTAAAAGTTGTGACTTATTGAATTAATTATTAATTTATCTTGGTTTATTTTAATTGAAACTTCATTATATGTCATGTGTGATATGCACAATAATAGGAGTATTGGTAACAGTAGTAATAGTAGTAGTATTAGTAGTAGTGATATTTGTAAATAAATTTTTCGTATGTATATCACGTTTTCGAAATTCAATAAATAATTAGTTGTAATCTACAAACATGATGTTTATTTATTTGAACATATAAACATTGGTACAAAAGGGCACATAATAACAATGAGACAAGGAGCAGTTATCATTGATTTGTGTCAGTGCTGAAATACTGAGTGGGTGCTCAAACCAAAGCAGGTGGTGGTTTTCTTAGGGGACCACACCCGGAACTTTTAACCTAAAGGATCTGATCCACAAGGCAGTGGAGCAACATTACGAGATGCAGTTCCATGGTAGTCGGTGACCAATAGTTGGTTCATAGGCCATTTGTTCCCTCAGGATCCTGGAGCCTATGTACACCATTGGTTTGGAACTGTGGTTTTCCAACTGTTTTAATTGGATTCTTCATATCCACCAACCTCGTTGGGGCTCTGGACATTCGCTTTTCGTCCTCTCAATTTCGTAAACAACACCTTAGACGCGAGAAGGTTCCCTGACATTGGCTGTATACGCGTGGTCATATGAGAGCATTATTCTAGGTGGAGAGGACCCTCCCTTCTCTCGACCGTACCAGGGCATTTGGAGGCAAATATGATATGCTAGATTGATTAATCTAATGACAAATTATTTTCGAGTGGTTCTCAACATTTTTAGCCTTTTTTTGTTTTACTAAGGATACAATACACGAATTAATAAATTAATGATTTATGATGAAAGTGAAGTGGTAACTTATGGATTAAAACATTCACTTTTCAGTCATTAGTAGTAGTTTTTGGCACTTTGGATTCAGCTTCACCTATTTTTTAATTTTAGCAGTCAGATAGTTGTATTAAATTACATTTATTTTTATTTTATTTTATTTAAACACATAAATATTGGTGCAAAGGGGCACTAGATACATATGCGCCACACAAATCATTCGATTTGTGAAGGCTGTGATACTGCCCAGGTGCCCTATCCCTCCTAGAATGAATAATAGAGGGATCCCTATGTTACCTCGTAGATGGTTGAAATGTCCGCGTATGGGAGACATGATATTATATATATTCATTCCATTGAATTACATACTACTTATCCTGATAGATATTAGTAGTACGTGGCAGCAATCAGAAGTGGAATGCATAGTAGCGGGACATTGAATTTAAGAGAACAGAAACTGAAATAGAGAGAAATTGTAATAACAACAGAATTGAAAGTTTGTAAAGGACAACTGAAAGATGTGCAAATAATGTATTGAATGAATGGTTTTCATATTTTACAAAGGCACTCTTTAATTTTGCATTCAATAATAAATTAGTTTCCCCCATCTGGGTTCTTGTTCACTTCAGTATCATAAATCTTCATCAAAAAATAACTTATACCTCAACGTTGAGTACATAAACATTGAAGTTAGACATTAACACCGTTGGATGCCGTCCGGCTCAGTGGTTTAGAGGTTAAACGCTCACGCGCAAAACTGATAGGTCCTGGGTTTGAATCTCGCGAGGTGGGGCCGTGGATGCGAACTGCCACTAAGGAGTTCCGTAATAGGACGAAATGGCCGTCCAGTGCTTCCAGGTTTTCCATGATGGTCTAGCTTCAATTGACTCACGCCATGTGTTGTACATATTGATAGTTGTACTGTTTAAAGACAAAAATAGTTGATACATTTTAATATGTTAATAAGATATATGATTATTATCTTGATTATTACTTTTTAAAGGTTCTCCAAATATATTTCGTCAATTGCATGCAAATATCTTAACAACTAGTCAAACAAATCTTCGTCCTGCACATTCTACTCCAGCATTTCAAGTTAGTTATTAATGATGATAATAATAGTAATAATGTTTTGTTCTTTTTGTCTTATTTGTATAATGTTAATAAAATTATGAAAGAAAACAAATAAATAATATGCATAGAAACTTAATTATATCATTTTTTGTTGGATTCTATCATAGCTTAAATAACTGTTACACTATGTGTCAGACTTAATCAGTGGAGCTCATTCATATCAGGTAGAGACAGGTATCTACCTCAGTACAATGGAAGATGGTCGCGCAATTTCGTGAATTGATTGAGGTTAGATATTAACATCGTTGGATGCCGGCTCAGTGGTCTAGAGGTTAAGTGCTCGCACGTGAGACTGATAGGTCCTGAGTTTGAATCTCGCGACGCGGGGTCGTGGATGCGCACTGCTGAGGAGTCCCACAATAGAACGAAACGGCCTTCAAGCAGTGCTTCCAGGTTTTCTATGGTGGTCTGGCTTCAATTGATTCATGATCTCATCTATAAAATTACAAAAATCTCCACGAAACCCCCTTCTGACAATTAGTCAGTCTAGTTAGAATTTTTAATACTGTTCGATTATTGTTATATTTTTGTTATATCTAATATTGGAACACTTAATGTCGACTTTCTAATTGTGTCCTAATCCCCCAGCTATTTCTTTCACTTTAACCTTGAAAAAAGTTATTATAGTAGTATTGTAGTGAACAAAACACTAGTTGGGGACAATCGAATGTATTTAAGCAAAGATTACAGACTATCTCAATAAATTCTGATTACCAAACAATGAACAGTCAATTTGCAAATTAACAACCAATTGTTTCAATCTTCACTGTTTCTTCTCTTATTCCATTGCTCATGCATTTTCCAGACGTTTGCGTTTCATTTCAGTTCTTTCCTCATCGGTCTTCTGCCAAAATACATTCTATGTCTGACCCACACCATATACTACTTATATGGATATAAGTAGACCACACCACACTCGTCCCCCCTTTAAAGCATTCGTTCATGCGGTGGTTCTGCTCGCCATGCCACTATCTTCTTTCACTGCAGTCTGTGCCAAACTCTCCGTCAGAATGTCGAGTCTGCGGCGCGCTGACCTCCATAGCTCCGTCGACCTGCCGGGGCACCAACATCCGCATCCACCCGGCACCTGGGACGTTCAACACCCGTACTCCACCGGCCTGCTGAGCCATCTACATCCGATGTCCGCCCAGCAGCCGCACGTCCCACTGCTCCTCTCCGTCGACAGCACCCGCTACAGCCAACGCCGCCCCGCCAGAACACTCCACTCGACGCCAACTCTCCACACCAGACTGCCCCAACTAGCACCTCAACTCCAGACCCGCAGCGGCGTCCGCAGAACAGCACCCTTCCTCCTCCTGGTTGGCAGCGACACCAAATGTAGTGAACAAAACACTAGTTGGGGACAATCGAATGTATTTAAGCAAAGATTACAGACTATCTCAATAAATTCTGATTACCAAACAATGAACAGTCAATTTGCAAATTAACAACCAATTGTTTCAATCTTCACTGTTTCTTCTCTTATTCCATTGCTCATGCATTTTCCAGACGTTTGCGTTTCATTTCAGTTCTTTCCTCATCGGTCTTCTGCCAAAATACATTCTATGTCTGACCCACACCATATACTACTTATATGGATATAAGTAGACCACACCACAGTATTTCTTTTCTGTACTGGGAATTGTGTTTAGTGTGATCAGTTTCATTTGTTGTATACCATTAAAATAAAATGATCAGATTTGAGTCCCGGAGTGAACACCAACTCTAGAATGAAGGTACATCCAACTGACTGACAAGTCCCAAATAGGATGAAACATGCTTTTTCAATTCCACTTCTAGCCACTATCTATCTTTGATTATGAATACAGTGATCTTGAGTGCTATTAGAGGTATGAGGGCGGTTATCACTTCCCGGTTGCCCACACCGTGGAAGGGTTCTTCTAGAGGTACCTGAAAAGGAAATTGGGTTAGAAGTGGTCTTAATGACCTGAGAGCGTGACCTCAGTGCCCAAGGGACAACTGCTTGAGGTCGGTCACACACAACCTTTTTGTGGGTAGTTTTTGTGTTAGCTCCGTTCTTCTAAGGACCTTACCGCCGGAGATGGATATCCGTGGGATAAGGCGAGGTGTGCATTTTTAGGGTCGACGTTTTCTAACCCCACCCCTCCTTGTGGGAAGGCACCATCGCTGTTATGCTGGTTGTCTGAAGGAAACACCTTACTGCTGTCACACCTGTGTACAGTCGCCTTCGGACCTTGGGTTTGCTGCTTCTAGTCTTACCGCTCTTCAACCGACTTACCTGGCATGGTAGGACCTTGAGGAACGATTGTTCCAGCCAGTATAGTTCGATTGGTTCATCACGATAGGCAATCCCGACCACCACGTCAAGGTAGCAGCAGCGGTCGGGATCTATCTTTGCTTATAAAGCATATAAGTGTTTCTTTTAAATGCTTGAATTGAACTGATCACATTTTTTCTTGACAACAAAAAAAAACGTAGTCAATCTATTTGATTTTTATATATTTTCAAGTGTTTTCATCATTGTGTAGTATATCTAACTTCCTTTTATTATTTTAACCTGTAATATTTAAATCAACTTAATTGTAATGAACAGAATATAATGATCATGTCATAAACGACTTATTCAGAAAGTATGCTAAGCTTCTTAGTTTTTTTTGTTGCTTAAGAGCATGTAGGCTGATTTTGCTTAGTTATTATTACCTTTACATAATACAAAGTTAACGAGTTTCAAAGCACATTTTTTTAAAAACTGAAACTTATTAATTTTATTTAAGCACATAAATATTAGTATGAAGAATCACCATATACATATGCGCCGCACAAATCTCATTTGATTTGTGTGAGGGCTGGAATACTGGCTGAGTGCCCAAACTGAAACAATTGGTTTTCTTGGGGGACCACTCCACAAACCTCGGACCTAGTGGTCTGATCCGCAAGGTAATGGAATAACGTCAGGAGATGCAGTCCCATGGTAGCCAGTGACCAACAATAAGTTGATACGCTATTAGTTTTCTTAGGATCCTGGAGTCCATGTGCACTATTAGTTTGGAGTTGTGGTTTTCTAACTGTTGTAGTTGGGTCTTCCATATCCACCAACCTGGTTAAAGCGTCGAACATTCGCTTTTCGTTCTCTGAATTTCGTAAAGAACTTTGCGGCCTCGAAAAGACGGCGAGTAAGACCTCCCTGATATTGGCTGTATACATGTGGGCATATGAGAGCATTTTTTGAGGGAGAGCTGACTCTCCGTATCATCGACCGTACCAGGCATTCATGGGCCTTCAAATTCATATTGGATTTCAAAGCGAAATGCTCAAATTAGTAACGTGATAACTGAGTTAATGACAATAGATTAAGTTACATTTACTTTCATTTTTTCAAATAAAACTTATCATTTTATTTTTGTTATCTCTCTTTCCCTTTATCTATGTGGTGTGCAGAGTTCTGATTCCAATAGTGCTTCTTCATGTACAAGTTCTACACCAGGTTCACCATTTGTCACGGGTACATCATTAATTAGTACAACATTAGCTGCATCATGTTGTACTCGTTTAGACAGTAGTTATGTTGCTGTTGGTAGTAATAATATTAGTGGTAGTTGTAATACTACTGGTCAAATGATTTCATTATCTTCTCCTCCATTACGAAATTTAAACAACAGTGGTGGTTTTATATGTAATCATTCTAATACAAGTCATTTATCTTCACCAGTTAGTATACATTCTTATGGGACAGTTAATACTGGAATTGTAACTAATACACAACAACAACAACACGTACATTCTCCTCGACATTCTGGCCAGTGTTTTAATCATTTTGAATTTCCAAGTAAGCATTTCCCTATTAATTCATATTTAGTATATACACATTTACATCGTTATCTTTTTTTGTGTAGTCATTATCATGTCGTGTCAAACACTTAACATTTACGTCTACCACTTCACTAAATCTCATTGGGAAATCACCAGTCGCTTACCTTATTTTGTACTGAAACAAATTGAATACAATTATACTTGATCTACCAGCTTTTTAATAATCAGTTCCGTGTCTAGTCTTAGATGGTTAAGTAAAAACGTGCTCAATCTCTCCCCCCCTATATCTAGTAAAATCGGCGGCCTAAACCAGCAGGTCGAAAACGTAGTAAAAATATATGGTAGCAAATACTAGGGTGGGATGACCGTCAACCCTACCTAGGATTGCTTTTACTTATGTGTATGTCATGAAGCTCAAGAGTGAAAGTTTTTCTATAAGTGGTACACATATTATGTATAAAAGACATCCAGTTGTAACAAACTCGTTCTAAGGGATCGGAGACTATCTGCCTCCAAGAGGGGTGATATACCTATGTGTACTCTATGGGATATATAAGCGAAAACTTATGTGTTACTGGTGTTCATGTTACGTATACTTACCAATGGTGCGGCTTGCGTGCTAAGATCTGGGAGTATCGGTTTCCCTACAAAATCACATCTATATGGGACGTCCATGAGCTTTGAAACACGGAAACTGTTTTCAGCATAGCCAGGAAATTTCACCAGATAAGGCTTTACGAACCTTGAATTGGCTGAACACCAAACACCGTGTTCGCTCTTCAGGCAAGAAAGTGTATCTCATTTTTTTTAGTAGTTTGATATGTGTCAGGCACCCAAAAACAACATCTTACCTGAAATGAATTTGTGTCGACCAAGTTGCCGCACACAACTTCAGCATAAGGAAAAGGGAATTTAACAAAATCTTTAGCGAACGGATTTGGATTAATCATTGTACTAATAAACAGTGCAAAATAATATCATTCGATAGTAAATTTATGGGATAAAAAGAGTACGAAACATTATTTAAGTTCAAAGTCCTAGAGACCGATAAACGGTGAGTAGTATACCATCCATTTTTCAATGTTCAATAAGTATGCAATGTGTAACATTTTCGGGTATCTTTCTGTTCACTTATTGAGCGTATGCTACGTATAAATATATGATTTCGTTAGAACTCTAGCTTGCTCTAGTTTTCCTCATTTTTCATCTATCAGTCTGGGATGCACTACACCGTTGTTTTCATAGTTGGTGGATTCAAATAACTTTTATTTCTTAAGGTGAAATCTTCAGTAAAACTTACGCTTACATACATCACATGCCTACTAAATTGACGGAAAGATGGGAGGAAATACAGGTTACCACATACTTATTGAAAATTGAACAACAAGTGGATGACTCCACACCATATAATTGAGGTTATCTAACTGGATTTTAGGAATGTAATGCGTTGGCTCATTCTCAGATTCTCAAAATTCGGTGTAAATATGCTACAGAGCCCGACCTTAGCTCCTATTTTGATGTGGCGTCGGGCTTGTCTGTTGTGATGACTGTGGTGAGCTAAATTGGCCGGCACAAGTGTTTTTAGGTCCTATCATGCTAGACAGGTCGGTTTGAGAACTGTAAAACTAAAAGCAGCAACTTAAGACCCGAGGGCTAAGAGTTAATGTTGGTTGTAGAGAGGTATGACAACAGTAAGATGTTTCGACCAATCAATATCTGCAGCGATACTACCTCATAATCAAAGGAAGGGGGTTAGAAAAGGTGGAACGTAAAAGCCACACCTCGCCTTACTCCGGTGGTTAGGCATTTTGAAGTGCAGAGTCAACACATCAAAAACGTCCCATAAAAAGATCGTTAGACCGGTCTCAAGCAGTTTTCCCCTGGTTTCTACGGTCATACTCCTAGGTCAATAAAATCACCACTAGTCCAGCTTCTTCTTCAGGTCCCCAAAAAAGAAATATTTTTTTCACCGTATGGACAGCCGGGAAGTGGCAACTGCTCTCATCAATCTAACAGCACCCGAGATCATCATGCTACAGACGTGAGGATTCCAAGCTGGGTTTAGATTTTGATAAAGTTTGATAGTTTCTCAAATGTATGTCCCACCTACCTCTAGCGTGTTTTTACAGTTAGAAGTTCTATACTTGAACACCTAATCGACAGTAATCATTCTACGAATCCATAGTTTGATTTGATAGTTGTTTATGAACAGTTGATAATAAATTCGTTGAAAAGAGATCCCTTTCGCTGAACTTCGTGTTTTTAATTTTTACTGTTTAAATGGGAATTACCTGTCGATAATTGGTTTGTTCTCTGGGACAGTGGTTGTAATTTGGTCCCGTAGTTTTTCGCCATCCCATATTCTATGGGAAATTGTAAATTACTTGAAATCTTGTTCACTGATGATTCATCTTCATTGTTAGATTGTAGTATCGGTTATTATGTTAAGCCCATATGCCTTATTCTAACTTCTGGACAAGTCAATTCACCTATCCATCATGAGTCATGTTTTCACCTTGTCAATTATTCACTTACTAACCCTGACCATTTTTATATGAGCGTAGATGTGTGTACACTTCTTACCCTATTCATCTCATGTCTGTAACTTATTCTTGTGTGACTATAAATATTGATTAACGCTTGATAAAAGTGAGTTGGCTTATCCGCCATCTCCAATGCACATGTTTACTCATGTGCTTATGACTTTCTGGCCTGTGTCATTTGTTAATGAAACTGTATCTGCCGCTTCTCTTTGCCTTCTAATTTTTATGCACCGTTGAGATTGGAATCATAACGGTTATCCAGGTGAACGATTAGCGAAGCATGGCACTACAAAGTTTTCTAGTGTAGTTGTTGTGGTGCATACTACTTATGTCTGTAGACATAATTATCATGTAACACCAGTCTGAAGTAGAATGCTTGGCAGCAGAAGATTGAAAATATCGGATTGAAGGGAACAGGGATGCAAACAGAGAGTAATTATAATAGCAACAAGAATGAAGAAACGATGAAATTTGGTCTCCCCCACGACATATTTTTTTCTCAGGAAGGGTTTTGTGGAGATTTCAGTATTTTCATAGTTGAAATCATGAGTCGATTGAGCTAGAACACTAGGGAAAACCTGGAAGCATTGGACGGCCGTTTCGTCTTCTGGTGGGACTCCTCAGCATTGGTTGAGGTTAGACATTAACACAGTCGGATGCCGGCTCAGTGGTCTATCGGTTAAGTGCTCTGGCGCGAGACTGGTAGGTCCTGGGTTGGAATCTCGCGAGTGCGGGATCGTGGATACGCACTGCTGAGGAGTCCCATAATAGGACGAAACGGCCTTCTAATGCTTTCAGGTTTTCCATGGTGGTCTAGCTTCATTCAACTCATAATTTCAACTATGAAAATATTTTTTTCTGTCCGGTAATTAATTAGAATTGTTCTTTCGTATAGTACTTATTTTCCTATTGGATACGTTCGAATATTCCATGAATGGTGTTTACTTCTATAGTTTACAAATAATGTCACTAATAATACTTGTATTGTATTTCTATTATATTCAAGGTGTCAGTCATCCAATCATAGATAATCAGTTACTAGACGGGAATTTAAGTAATAATGTGAATAATAATGATTCTTTAATTAGGTAAGTGTTGGGTTATTGGATTATTACTTATTGTTTTATTTAATCACATATATATTGGTACAAAGCGGCACCAGATATATATGCGCTACACAAATCTCATTTGATTTGTGTGAGGGCTGTGATACTGCCCAGACTGAAGCAGGTGGTTTTCTTAGGGGACCACACCCGGAGCCTTTGACCTGAATGTCTGATCCACAAGGCAGTAGAGCATCGTGAGGAGATGCAGTCCCATGGTATCCGGTGACCAACGGTTGATTCATATTCCCTTTGTTCCCTCAGGATACTAGAGTCCATGTGGACCATTGGTTTGGAATGAGGGTTTTTCAACTCCCCTAGGTGAACTTTCTGTGTCCACCAACCTGGTTAAAGCTCCTACCGGACATTCTCTTTTCGTCCTCTCAATTTCGTAAACAACACCTATGGTACGAGAAGACAGTGGGTAGGACTTCCTTGGCAGAGGCTATATACCTGTGACCATATGAGAGCATTTTGAGAGGGAGAGCGGCCTCTCCCCACTCTCGGGCGTACCAGGGCATTTGGGGGCGGTTATTGGATTACCGCCTCACATTACCAGTAGATCGGTTTTATCACATACTTTATTATTATTATTATTATTATTTTACATGTCAATCTTCACTCAATAGAACTTAATGTAGCTTATCTTCAGACTAATTTACATCACTGGAACCAGAAACTTAAGATATAAACAGTTCATCATAATCTGACCATAGGTTATACTTTGTGAGACTATTCATATATTTCTCGGTTTGACAATATATATTATCCACTGATAATGCTAAACAGTAATTAGTTTCCACATTACTGAACTTTAATATTCCACAAGAAGGATAGAAGTATTCTTCACAAAAAAAGAAATAAATGATTAGCTATGCACAACTATTCACCGTTTATTGTCAGCTTCAGCTACGTTGATTGTAGTTTATTATGTAGTAGGTCTTATTAGCTCTTCCAAGCTGGGTATTTCTGTCTCCTTGTAGGTGTTTTTGGTTATGCAGTAAATCTATACAGTCAAAGTAGAAGATATGAATAAATTGGGTTATAATAGTCATTCGTTACTAAAAAAGTCGTTATTGAATGATTTCATTGGTAATCTAGATAAGTAGACTAATTCTTGTACTGTACTAGTGTTTTCATTGGACCCTAAGTTAGTGGTTGGTAATGGTGAAACATTTGTTTCGAAACCTGAAGATTTTAATTTCGAATCCTGAGGAGTGCTGAAGAGTCTTGTACTAGGATGAAACACCTATCTAATACTTCCTAGTTGTCAATGGTACTTATGTGGTGGATGCTACTTGCAAGGTTGTTTGTAAGTGTTGTGTAGCGGAAGGCGACGTCGGAGCTGCTACAATTGTTAGATGGAGTGAAGAGTTTCAGTCCATCGAAAGTACGGCGTTGGCAGAACACTTGGAGACCAAACGAGAAGACACCACGAGATGTGAATGGAAGATTGAAAGCTATGCATAATATATTATATAAATATTTTTTAACGTCTCACAGCAAATACACATCCCTCTTTCCTACTGTCGTGTTTTATATTTCAACTAAGGTCAATCTGTGATACACTCGCTCATCCTCTAAAAAAGACCTAAGATATGTGTTAATACAAGGAATATGTACTGTAAATGTTTTGTCGTTCAAATCAGTCTAATTTATGAATATTGTAACCTTAAACAATTTAGTATCAAACTGTCAATCTTTCATAGTTGAAAGCGTGAGTCAATTGATGCTAGACCACCATGGAAAACCTGGAAGCACTGGACGGCCGTTTCGTCCTCTTATGGGACTCCTCAGCAGTGCGCATCCACGATCCCGCACTCGCAAGATTCGAACTGTCAATCGTCAATTTATTGTCATGAGTAACATGTTATCAGTGATGTTGAAATGAATTTCTTTTTAGTGTTTCATTTCAATCAGTTATACACATGAATAGATTGATTATGATGTATTAAATTAGAATAGATCACATAATCAGCACAAAAAACTAGATCGAAATTTGTCCGATCAAGTGATTTACGTAATCACATTGATTGTACAAGTGATGCCAATTAGTTATTGTTATGTCATTGATATAAATATGCATAATCTATCCATTCAGTCAGTCAGTCACAACGTAGAACTTCGTACGTACGTACATACATCAGTTCGAGTTGCCATACCATATTAGCACAGAGATGCAGTTGTCGATTCAAACCCCATAGTGGTAGAAATAGTAAGAGTATAAGCATTAATGTGAAAGATTAGGGTTTGAAGATGTTATTGAAAAAGTATAATCCAGTGAGATAAATTTGGAAAGAGAAGAAAGAAAGGGACGTGAAGAATTAGAAGATTAGAATTTGGTAGAACACAAAGAGTGGGTGCACCTTCGCTATTACAAACGATTTTGAGCCATGTTGACCCTCGAAATGTCATGTCTCACCTTATCTCACGGATTTCCGTCTCCGGCGGTAAGGCCCTTTGAAGAACGGGACTAAGACGTCGAAAATTCCCCACAAAAAGGCCGTGCATGACCGGCCTCAAGCAGTTGTCCCTTGAACTCTAGGGTCACGATCTCAGGTCGTTAAGATCACCGTTAATCCAACTTCCTTTTCAGGTCCCTCAAGAAATACCCTTCCACGGTGTGGGCAGCCGGGAAGTGATATCAGCCCTCATACCCGTGACAACACACAAGACCAAGTTGGTCACATTCAAATCCTTTCTACACCTTCCAATAACACGTCAAATATCTATCCATTCAAGTTTCATTCAAGGATAATCAGTTATTAAAAGAATATCTCTAGCCAAAAACTAATCAAAATAACTGGAATTATATAAAGTTAAAAATATAAACTATTATTACATGGTTGAAATCATGAGTCAATTGAAGCTAGACCAACATGGAAAATCTGGAAGCACTGCTTTAAGGCCGTTTCGTCCTATTATGGGACTCCTCAGCAGTGCGCATCCACGATCCCGCCTCGCGAGATTCGAACCCAGGACCTACCAGTCTCGCGCCAGAGCACTTAACCGATTCAATTGACTCATGATTTCAACTATGAAAATACTGAAATCTCCACAAAAACCCCTTCGGATTATTATTACATGGTTATGCAGTGGTCGGTATTTTAATGGCTCTCCGTTTATCCTGTCATGGAAATAATGTTAGCATTTTTGAGAAGTTAGACAATAGTATTATATCTACCTCTTTCTCTCTTGCTTACCACGGTAAGATTCTTTCCGAATAATTGTAGCTGAATCATATCTTATTGAATAAGCTGTAACGAAATGAGATTTGAGCTGTTAGTAAAATGCGTTCACTAAATTTTGATTCATGCATGAATTAGAGAATCTTTGGAACTATACCACATCATCCTCTCATTTAAGCTGTATGAAACTAGAATACGACTATTTATGACGTAACTTTGATCCATTCGTGTAGGTTTCGACCTGGCTGTTTTACATGGCTTGATTAGTAGAATTTCCGTTGGTTGGTACCCGAATCTAGTCATAATTGACTTTAAATAGTATTTATTTATTTTATGACCTTTAAAAATTCCATTAAAACTTCTAATCATTTCTTCTTCTGTCTTTTTGTAGTACTGCGTCTTCTGCAGAAAGTGAAAGAACTGTTATTGACGTAAGTTTTGTTATCATGTGCCACATTTTATCGATCGACAATAGGTTGTGGACGTTAATGGTTATTTGTTGAATAATTCATTTATACTCCTCCAAACAGATTTATCTCTCAATTACCGTGTAGTTTAATATTACTATTATTGTTATAAACATGATAGACTCATCTAAGGGGTGCGAATTCGTTACTTACCTTATGTTCGAACACCGGTGATACTACTAGGCTGTTAAAAATAAAGTAGGTGAAGCGGAGTTCGGACATTCGACTTAATGGCTAAAAGTCAAACGGCATACCAACTATTGAGTCATCGCTCCACAAGTGTAGTTTGAAGACAGTAATTAGTCTATCCGGGTTTGAATGGTGCTTTATGATCTCAGTGAAATTTCTCATCATCATTCTCCATTGATCAGTATTCAGTCATGAATTATTCGTTTCACTTAGTTCTCCAAGTCTATTTTTATCAGCTTTTTCTCCATACCATGTATTTTCCGCCTGTGGCTCCTCCGGGGGCTACTGCCGGTCCCAAGCCCGGGTAAAGGAGGAGGGTTGGGCATGGGGTTAACGATCCCATCCCGTAGAAAAACCAACTCGTTAAAAATACGCTAACCAGAAAACATTATTCAAACCATTTAAACTCTGCCCTGGGAGTTGAAGGAATAATTATGAAGTCTCATGATGAAAGCCGAGTTCCTTCGGAAGTTATGAGGCCGATGCACCTTCTAACAATCAGAGTAACAATTTTTATAGGTACATGAAACGTCCGGACAATGTGAGAGACCGGAAGAATCTTCCAAATCGCTGCTTGCTACTGCATTTTCCAAGTTTACCACATGAAATCCAAAGTCAATTAGTCAGTCAGTTATTTAATCTTCAAGCCTAATTCTTGACCATTCCTTTGAAACTTAACTGTTAATTCACGTTTACTTTCCAATTAATTTAATATATATTTCGAGATGCGAATCTTTTTTTCCTTTCTATGTATAGTAATATGTGTGCCAGTTATTTTGAAATATCCACCTACTCTCTCTCTGTATCACCCTATCACTTACAGACATATGAACACGTACACATTTTAGTAATTTTATCTGTTTACTTTATGTTTTGATCTTTTATGTTTACTCAGAATTCAGTACACCGGTTTGAATCAATGGATAGTCAAGATGAATCATCTTTGATGAGAACTAATAGTGTAAGTTTACTGTTGTTTTAGTAAATGTACCTTTTTATGTTTATAATATTATGCTGTAAAATAGGTGAATATTTGCAGGCACATCTAGCTGACGAGTCCCAAATAGGACGAAAGGTGCGTTTTGCATTGTACTGCTAGCCACTATCCATCTTTGCCTAAAATGCTTGTCAATTAAGGCTATATCGAGGCAATATGCACAGTATGCACATATACCAATTAGAGACTGACCAGTTGCAGTGCTAACACATCCATGGGAAGATTCAAACTAACAATACTAAGTGAATTTAAACTTCACTCCATTGCATAAGCAAGTGGTTATCTGGACTCAGTAGCTGAATGGATAACGCGATGGCGTTTGAAGCGAAACGTACTGGGTTCGAGTTCCAGAGTGAACATCAACTCTGAGATGCAGGTACATCCAGCTGACGAGTCCCAAATAGGACGAAACGCGCGTCCTGGATTCCACTACTAGCTACTATCCATCTTTGCTTACAATAGGTAAATATTTGCTGAAAATAATTCTGTTTTCTATTTATTTCAGAAATAATAAATTTAAGGTTAAAAGAATGAAAAATTATCTACTTTGTCTTATAGTGAGGAAAATTTACGTTTTCTATGATGAGATTCGGTAATACTGTACAATCGTACTTGTAGTTATACATCGTAGTCTATGATTGTGTCAATAACCAATATATCGGGAGTTGGTTGAAAAATTCAAATAGTCTAATGATTAAGCGCTCATTACAAGATATGAAGGTCTTGGTTCCAATCCTCTGTAAGGTCGGGAATGTACGCTGCTGAAAGAGATTCTATACTCGGATGAGACGATGATCCGATGCTTCCCAGTTTTTAATGGTTGTCTAATTTAGTTTGGTTCATGGTCTTGTAGTGCCGTGCTTCGTTGACCGTTCACCGAAATGGAGTTTATCATTACCATCTTTGGACCAGGTATCTACTGGAAAATACAATCTGTGGCTCAGCTGTATTAAATATCCTTTAAATTATTTAAACAATTGGTTTTTCAAGACTTCTGCAACCGTTTCTCCTTTGAAATTCGTGTTGATGAACATAATTTTCAGTGCTGTAAATGTTCTTTGCGTTTAGGTGTTCTGGCTTCATGCTTTTTGCAAATGAACTTAAAAATCAAGATTATTTCGGCCAGAGGCTGACATCAACTGTTACGTCCTTCATCTGTCCACCCAATAATATGTAGGGGAGAACTCGTCTTGATCTAGGTTAAGGCCTGTAGATGATAGGTTAACTGGTTTAACCTTGAGGCTAGAAATAAGTGAGTCCGAGTCGAGACTAACAGCCTTGGGCAGAGAGACGGAAACTATGCTATCATCTGATTGGTTGACAAGCGAGTGAAAAGACTAGTCAACTGGAACACTACTTGATTTATTCCCTATTCAGATTGGTGTAAAAAGACACATGAATAAATAGATGACTAGCATGACCAAAACGTTCAAATAATTAGAAAATACGATTATGTTCGAAATAGGCATTAGGGTAGGAAAATAAAGTACAAGCACTGCTGAGGAGTCCCACAATAGGACGAAACGGCCGTCCAGTGATTTCAGGTTTTCCATGGTGGTCTAGCTTCAATTGACTCATGATTTCAACTATATATACAATAGGTTACGTTTAAATTACAATAGCTTTGGAATAGAGAAAGGTATGACAGTGAATCATGCATCAAATGAAAGCTTATAGTTTGTAGAATAAACTGGGGGACAAAACAAAATGTTAGTGATCTACAAATTTTGATTTAAGTGAAATAACTTCCCGAAAAATAGCTTCCGTTGTTTATGGCTTCTTTGTTTCTCTGTCCACACCAACTATTAATAACTAAGGAGCTATTTCATTGTAGTTTAAGATTGCTCAATGGTTGCCAGGGATCTAACTCAGGTTTCACGAGGTATGCATAATCTATAAATACATTGTGAGTTGAAATTCCAGTTTCCAAATTTGATCATTTGATGTTTATAGAACATTAATTATCTCTAGTACACTGGATGACTATATCCTGTCAATGTTCAGTAGAGACTTCTTATAATATTTGTTATATCTAGAGATTTGATTCTTGCTATGCCACGTACTACTAGACTACTTGAACGATCGAACCCGCAAGAGAGAAGACAGAAGACTAGTAGGAATTTTATTTCCCCAACAGTGTCAAGTATAGTACAAAAACCTCATGTATATATAGTTTTTGACTGAAAGTTAATCATCATTTCGGACAGCCAATAGGCACATAGTGGGTCTTTCTTATTCATTCAATAGGGAAGCTACACGTCAACATTCTAGAATGTTCCCCTAGTGGTGATTGGATGGAATATCTTCGGCTCTTTCTGGGCTTCTTGAGGCTTCCTTGAGTTTGCCAACGAACCATCCTTACAATATTCATTATCCCTATTGAACAATTACGGACCATTTTTCCGGTTTCAATATTCCATAAGATTCTATGATATCAAAGCTATACATAAACTTGTAAATATTCTTGTTTTCTATAGTTGAAATAGCCTTGGAAGTTTAGCTTTTTTGTATATTTCCTGTTTTCTTTGTCTTATGGTCAAAAGTGTATAATGTAAAAGACATCTGATGGACTAGAGAACAGTTAGGAATTCAAAGCTTTGTGTACCAGACGTTTCGTATACCTACGGATGATCATTGTTTTTACTCTATTTCATTATAATAGATATCAGTTACACTAAAAGAATGGGATATACCAATGGAAAATTTATTTATTGGTGAAATAATTGGACGTGGTACATTTGGTACAGTATATCGTGGTAAATGGCATGGTGAAGTAGCTATTAAACGTATCGATTTTGATCCAGAAGATGTAGATGATTCAATACGTGTTGAAGCATTTAAACGTGAAGTTGCATTATTACATAAAACACGTCATGAAAATTTAGTATTATTTATGGGTGCTTGTATGAAAGCACCTGATTTAGCTATTGTTACACAACTTAGTCGAGTAAGTGTTTTTCCTTTTCTGTGTATGTCCCTGTATTTGTTTCTTATTTTCTGTTTCACAAGGAATTTTTATAATTAGAAGGGGTTTTGTGGAGATTAGATATTAACATCGTTGGTCTATCAGTTAAGTGCTCTGGCGCGAGACTGGTAGGTCCTGGGTAGGAATCTTGCGAGTGCGGGATCGTGGATGCGCACTGCTAAGGAGTCCCACATTAGGACGAAACGGCCTTAAAGCAGTGATTCCAGGTTTTCTCTGGTGGTCTAGCTTCAATTGACTCATGATTTCAACTATGAAAAAAGTTTAGTTAATTACTTGGATTCCAACTTATAAATCGCTAGTTCGAAACTGTCTTCACATTTATTTCAATTCTAGGTTGTTAGATTATATCACTAACCCTTATAGCTTGTAGCTGTGCATACATAACTATAAACCTTCTCACGTGACTTATTGGATGATATAATTTTCCTTTGACAATATTTATCTGCGTACGTTTTCTCTTTTCGTTCTTACTAATCATTATCCTTTTTTCTTTCTACCAATATTCAGGGTGAAACATTATATCATTTAATTCATGATCGTGATAATATTATGCCAATTAATCGTACAATAAGTATAGCTAGTCAAATAGCTAAAGGTATGGGTTATTTACATGCTAAAGGAATTGTACATCGTGATTTAAAAACTCGAAATTTATTTTTAGAAGATAATTCACGTGTTGTTATTGGTGATTTTGGTGTATTCAATTTTGTACGTCTTTGTAAAAAAGCTAAGTAAGTTCATCTATATATATCTATTAATGACTTATCTTAATTATATTTCAATTAATGATCGGTTAAGTGCTCCGGTGCAAGACTGGTAGGTCTTGGGTTGGAATCTCACGAGGCGGGATTGTGGATGTACACTTCTGAGGAGTCTCATAATAGGACGAAACGGCCGTCCAGCGCTTCCAGGTTTACCATGGTGGTTTAACTTCAATTGACTCATGATTTCAACTATGAAAATACTGAAATCTCCACAAAATTTCCTTCTGATTAATGATATCAGTTATTGATTGTCAGTTAGAGCTATACATACACATTACCTTTTTAAAATCTGCTTGGTCAAAGAAGTTAAGTGAAATAACCTAAAATTGATCACAATACATTCCTCTAGAACTTCAAGTTCAATGTTTCTTTACATATACCTTTTATCATCTCGTCGTCTCGAATTGTATTTTCAGTGTTTAATATTTCTCATCGACCTGGTACAGCCGAGAGTGAAGAAGGCCCACCCTCTCGAAATGCTCTCACATGGCCACGTGCATACAACCACTACTAGAGAAGTCCTACTCAATGCCTTCTCGTGACGGGGGTGTTTTTTACGAAATTGAGAGGACGAAAAGCGAATATCCGGCGCTTTAACTGGGTTGGTGGACACGGAGGGTCTACCTAGTGGAGTTGGAAAACCTTGATTCCAAACCAATGGTCCACATGGACTCCAGTATCCTGAGGGAACGAATGGCGTATGAATCAATCGTTCGTCACCGGCTACCATGGAACTGCATCTCCTCACGTTGCTCCACTGCCTTGCGGATCAGCCCTTAAGGTCAAAGGCTCCAGGTGTGGCCCCCTAAGAAAACCACGTGCTTCAGTTTAGGCACCTGGGTAGTATCACAGCCCTCACACAAATCTTATTTGATTTGTATGGCGCATATGTATTTGGTGCCACGTTTTACCAATATTTATGCGTTTAAATAAATCAATCAATAGAATTTCTCATCGATAATGCTCAGTCATGAAAATTAGAAGTTGACACATCTATGCATCGATTCAATTTGTCGCACCATATTGACACAGTGAAATAAAATTGTTTTAAGACAAACTCCAGAGTAGTAACTGTATCAACAGTAGTAGAAAAGATAAGATATAGAATGGTCTAAGGAGATTTCAGGGACTACATTTCAAAGGATAATGCTTCTTTCCAGTCTTTATTGTTTAAGTTCATGAATTACTTTATTTTTCCACTGTCCCTTGATACCTTTTCATTGTGATCATTGTATATGTATTTTTTTCTTCATTGAATGGGGGGGGGAATTTTTAGATGGGGCAATTATTTAAATGTTCCACCATTTTGGTTATGCTATATTGCACCAGAAATTATTCATGCACTTAACATTGGTTATGTACTGGCTACTACAACTAATGAACTACCATTAACTACATCTTCCGATGTTTTCGCTTTTGGGTAAGTAAAAAAAAGATATAGTTATGGAATAATGTTGTAATAGTGTGACAGTGTGTGTAAGAATGCATATAAAGGACTTCCCTGGCAGTGGTTGTATGCACATGGATATGTGAGAGTATTTGGAGAGAGGGAGAGCTGACTCTCCGTATCATCGGTTGGACCAGGGCACTTGGGGCCCTGATCATGAAATTATTGAAAAAAACAATTGTTCGCTTAAATATTTTTTCATTTTTTGAAAAATTTACCTCTACAAAAGTAGTGAAACTGGCGTTTATCTGATTTTCATAGTTGAAAGCGTGAGTCAATTGAAGCTAGACTACTATGGAAAACCTGGAAGCACTACTTTAAGGCCGTTTCGTCCTTTTATGGGACTCCTCAGCAATGCGCGTGCACGACCTCGCGCCAGAGCTTTTAACTGATAGACCACTGAGCCGGCAGGTCCTGGGTTCGAATCTCGTGAGGCGAGGTCGTGGATACGTACTGCTCAGGAGTCCCACAATAGAACGAAACGGCCATCCAGTGCCTCCATGTTTTCCCTGGTGGTCTAGCTTCAATTGACTCACGCTTTCAACTATGAAAATACTAAATCTCCACAAAACCCCTTCTGTTTATTTAATTGTTTTATCAGTTCTGTAAGTTAATTTCGAGGTTTTAAATCGATCTCCTCTCCCGTAAAATGAGCTAATTTCATTACATAACTTCATTCAAGTAATCATTATATGTTTACGTTCTCTATAAGGTTATAACTGCCCTTTTTAAAAAGCTATCTCCCCTAATTTTTCAGAATATTTGTGTAAACACTGTCGGGTAATAATAATAATCGGTGCCAAAGCATGTACCCAAGTTTCGATCTAGTTATGACATTTACTCATATCACTGAAAAGCCAAAGCCCCAGTATCATCTGCGAATTTTACAGTCAATGATATTGGTGCATTTATTATACAGTTCGCAGCAATTATTATAATTTGCCTTAGTTTCAATCTGGATCGAGTGAAAAAAAGTTTATATTCTAGCAAACTTCTTCCTCTAACATATATTGCATCGAAAGATATCATCGCGGTAGTCTGCATTAGGGTCTACAAGTTATTTGATTACCGCAATTAAAAATAAAGGAACTTTTTAGTAGTCCCATTTATTGTAGACGCTTAATTGTCACGTCTTCTCTAAAACCAGCTGTGAATCGATCGTACATGAGCATCATGTACTGAAATTGGCTCCATGGCCTTTGACATCTCACAGGCTCTCCTGATTATTATAGTCTCGCCGGTGAATGATTGCTGGTGCTGACTTTTAAATTTCTCGCAAAAGGTCTCTATTGTGATCTTGACCAGAGTGCTGTTAAGGGTATGAAAATCGTCGATTCCCAATTGCCCACAATGTGGAACAGTACTCCTCTAGGGGCCTGAAAAAGTAACTATATTATAAGTATTAGTGACGGTATGGAAACACGACCACAGTGCTTAGTTTCCGATGCTTGAGACTATTCTGGCAGTTATCTGTGAGTAGTTTTTAATGCCGAAGCACTGTGTTTCTTAGACCTCTTTGGCATGGCATTTTTCTGAATTAATGAGTGTTGCAGCTAATATGAATGGGTGGGGTTATGATGATGTTTAAACCCTATCACTCCATCAAAATAGCATTTACAAATGTGTCTCCATCTTGAATGACTCGCTAATTTGATTAACCCTTACTTCCTTTTTTGTCATCGACAATATTTCTAAAGTTTCATGTTTAATTGAATGTTTTTCTTCAATAATATCTTAGTACTGTATGGTATGAACTGTTAACTAATGAATACCCTTTCAAAGGATTACCTGCTGAAGCTATCACCTACTTAGTTGGACATGGTGTAAAACCGAATTTACGAATTCAATGTCCTAAAGATTTTAAGGTAAGTGCTTGTTTTCTATGTGTTTTTCTTTTCATGTTTCTCTGTTAACCGATCTTTGATAAATAATTTAAGACCTAGCACAAATGTTCATCCAAATTAAGTTGTTACACAATGAAGCGAGAGAGGAAATTATTTATTTATTTGAGCACATAAAGAAAGCAAAAGAAAGTTACAGCAGGGTTGACCCTGGATTCTATTCTGAGCCATGTCTGTAGCTGCTGTGTTGCACCGTCTCTAGGACCACAACCAGGGAGTCGTAAAAGATAACATATCATACACCAACCATTTCTCCGCTTTATCCAACCAGCCCCAGCGTCGGCAAATAATGTACCACATGGAGTTCTCTGGGACGATGTTCGTAGAATATGTCTAAGCCACCGAAGTCGATGTTTCAAGATAGTAACACTAATTGAATTATCGTCGCTCTGCCCGAACACGATGCCGAGCCTCTGCATTATTAACATGGTGTTACAACTGAATGTCAGCAATCCTTCAAAGACAACAATGATCAAGAACAGAGAGTCTTTTAACATCCTCAGGTCGGAGCGGCCAGGTTTCACAGGAATAGAGCAAAACTGCTCTCACCGGTGTGTTGTAGACTCGACCTTTTACAGTCAGACTAACATCACGAAGGCGCCAAAGATGGCCCGTATTGGCATAAGCCTCTCTAGCTTCCACTATACATGAATTGATCTGATCACCGACGTCACCACCAGCACTTACTCAGCTACCCAGATACATGAACTTGACTTGTCTGCTCGCCACTGAGATTTCAGGTTGAGGTTCCTGCCAGTTTTGTGGAAGTACTTTACACTTCGAAGGTGCAAAGTAGGTGTCATACCTACGGACACTAATTGCCAACTGATTCAGTGCGGATCACATGGCTTAGGTATCATCACACAGTAGGACAATATCATCCGCATACTCAAAGTCGGAAAGTCTGCGGGCAACAGATTCACACCATCATTAAGTGCATCCATCAGAGCTGTTCCCTGGAAGTCATCGGCAGCAAAGTTGGAGAGGGATGGTGAGATTGGGCAGCTCTGTCTAACCTTGCTTCTGGGTTGGGTGGTTGTATGCCTTCGCCCTGCCTGAGATGTTAGTATATACGGCTTTCAATATGCTAATAAACTTCTCAGATACACCTTTCTTAAACAGACAATCTCAAAGAACAGTCCTGTCCAACGAATCGAAGGGGGGGCCCTAATGTCCAGAATCATTACGATTGTTAGCTTGTATGACGGTGTTCTAACATTTGGCGGAGGGTTAAGATACGATCAATACATCGTCGACCAGGACGAAAACCAGCCTTCTCACGAGTCAATGTTTCTCGAGCTTTGAATAATCTGCGAAGTATGACGGAAGCCAGTAGTCAAGACACGATTGGAGATAGACTTATCCAGCGATAGCTGTTATAGAAACGACGTGAATGAGTCAATTGAAGCTAAATCACCATGGAAAGCCTGGAAGCACTGGACGACCGTTTCGTCCTATTATGGGACTTATTAAGTAGACCAATTTCGATTAATTCATCATATTACACAAAATTCTTTACATCAGTTTTGATGTTAGCGGAAATAAGTTTGTTATTTGTATTGTTGATTGTGTATTTTTAATTTTTATATAGTTGATTAACAGTGAGTGATAATATATGTAGAACCTGGTACATACATGCTAAACTACTTCAGAACGAAGAAATGAAATCTATCATGACAACTATCAATATATATTTATTATTTATTTATTTAAGCACATAAACATTGGTACAAGAGGGCACCAAATACATATGCTCCACACAAGTCACTTGATTTGTATGAGGGCTGGGTTACTGCCTGGTTGCCAAGACTAAAACGGGTGATTTTCTTGGGGGGCCACACCCGGAACCTTTGACCTAAAGGTCTAGTCCACAAAGCAGTGGAGCATCGTGACGAGATGCAGTCCCATGATAGCCGGTAACCAACGATTGTTTCATACGCCATTCGTTCCTTCAGGATACTGAAGCCGATGTGCACCATTGATTTGGAACCAAGGTTTTCCAACTCCCCTAGGTGAACTTTCCGTGTCCACCAACCCTGTTAAAGCGTCGGACATTCGCTTTTCGTCCTCTGAATTTCGTAAAAACTTTGGACGCGAGAAGGTAGTGAGTAGGACTTCCTTGGCAGTGGTTGTATGCACATAGCTATGTGAGAGTATTTGGAGAGGAAACATATCGTAGTCTGATAGTTAATGACTTCATAGAAGTTAGGTTGTTGGTTGGCATAGGTAATTAATGTACTAACCACATCAGTCGAATATATATAGCCTCATCATTCTATTTTCAATGCCTGCTCAGTATTCGGAGTATGACTTCACTATTGTCTTGCTCGGTGGTCTCTGCATACGGCAAAATCGCAGATAACCTGGTTATTCTATCCCAGATACACCAACAAATGCATGTCAAGAGAAACAGTGTGTCAACAGCCTATGCATCAATAGGCTGTGAAACAGGTGGAAACTTTCACATCTCTTGTAAACATCATCGATGAACGTGGAGAATATGATGTAGACGTAAAAACACGGACCGCATTCCTACAGTTGAACAACATATGGAACCCAAAACAACTGTCATCCAATATCAAAGTCACAATCTTTAATACAAACATCAAGACAGTTCTACTGTATGGAGCTGAAACACGTAGAAAAATACCACAACCATTATCAACAATGTACATGTATTTATAAACAATTTTCTCTTCAAGATACTAAATGTCCATTGACCGGATACCATTGACAAAAGTCTATTGTGAGAGAGATTAGGCCAGCTTCCAGCTGAAGAGGAAATTATTAAAAGACTGGAAGTGGATAGGACATACATTTGGTAAATCATCAAACTGCATCACGTGGCAATCCTCAACTTTGTATCCTGAAGGTATTCGGAAAAGAGGAAGTCCAAGAAACACACTGCGTCGGGAATTAAAAAAACGGACATCAAAAGGATGAATCGCAGCTGGAAACAGTCAGAAAGTAGAGCTGAGGACAGAGTTTTAGTGTAGAATTGGGGGGGGGCAGCTTATGTTCCTCCACGAGGAGTGACAAGACTAATTTATATATATCAGTAACGATAATATTATAAACAATATTTTGATTGTACTTTTTTTTTTACCGATTTAGGAAATTCTTGTTCAATGTTGGGCATACAATCCAAGTAAACTGACCAGAATTTACCACTTTAGTTAAATTATTACATCGTCTGCCAAAATTACATCGTAGTCCTTCTTATCCAGCTACACCATATACTGGTGTAGCATCTGGATCACATGGTAGTCTTCTAGCTTAATAATGATCAATAAACCAGCCTAAGGATCGATTCGTAAAATACAACATTATCTATCATCTGGGATTTCTCTTGATGTTATGATGAATGATGTGAAGAAGCCTACACTTTTTCCTTTGATTTCATCATAGTTAACTCCACTGTAATACTAGTTGAACAAATTCAAAAGTTCGTAATTCGGAGTACCTTGGCTATGTAAGTGACCTAAACAACAAACAATTTACTTTCTTGTCCACCGAACTTGCATACATATTTACTTTGCCTTTAAAATTAAAACTTCCTTGAGCACTTTTCATCTTTTTTTATTCTCTAAGCTGCTAGTCGTGCATGTATCAGTTAATGTACATTGTTTTACTAAATTGAACTGATATCTTAAGCGCTATTTACTTGTGATCCTATTTGTCTCACAATTACATACATATACAAACACACAAACACACCTCGACGACGACGGCGCATTCTTCATTAAACATGAAGCATTTCATATGAAAAGTCCTGTGTTTGAGTGTACATGTATACGAACTGTATCACTCTATAGTGTTTGATAGCAAATACATACTGTATATTCTTTCTTTCTTTCCCAAGGGGTACCGGTTGTTTGTTTAGTTTATTTTTTTTTACTAGTCTTTCATTTCACTTACTAATTACACAATAGAATGTGTTGTGTAGAAGAGAACGAAATCTATGTGTGTGTAGACGTGCAGGTAGATGGATTCCACTTTGTTAAAGAAGGTTGTCAATGATTTGCACAGAATTTTTTCCCTCTCTATTTGTTTATATTGTAAATGTAATTTGTACACCTTATTTACTAATATTATATCGTTCTATTTTCCTTTCTGTACATGATTGTAAATGATAAATTACAACTTACTATTTATATAATAACTAATCATTATTATTATTACCTTTTCTGGTTAACTTTGTACAAATACTTCTCTTGTTTAACTGAATTATAAAAAGAAACAATTTGAATTGTGATGTATTATTAATGCCTTTTTTCTACCTCTCTCTTCACTGCTCTACATGAATGTTTAGAGGTTAAGCGCTCGTGCAAGAGACTGATAAGAATTGGGTTCGAATCCCGCGAGGTGGAGGTCGTGGATGAGCACTGATAGGGAGTCCTACAATAAGACGAAATGGCCGTACAGGGCTTTCAGATTTTCCATGATGGTCTAACTTCAATTGACTCATGAATTCAACTATAAAACCCCTTCTGATTAATGTTTATGTTGAAGAGGACGTGAATACATTTTAGGATTTAATGAAGTCTAAATAGTTTAACAATCATCTAAAAAAATAGGTCACTTGATTAGCGACTAGATATCTTTTATAGTCTAGTACAAAAGTTCCATCTCTTTTTTTTCTTTCGATAAAAGAAAATCTAGAAAATATGTGGTGCTTACGTCTCATACTGTGAAGCTTAGTGACATCTGATTAAATCTTACATTAAGTATCAGTTCTTTCAAGACAGTGGGTACACTTTTCCCGATAAGTGCTAACAAGAACGAAACTTAGGTCCAGGGTTTTTTGTTGACTGCTTCCAACCATCTGAAGTCTCAACATAGTGTAGATAATGACGAGTTATCTGGGTTAATAGACATATTTCAACTTTATTGATAGAATTTGATCATCATTGAAGAAAATGAATAGGAACACTACTTAGTAACTAATTAGTTATGAATCTGCTGGGTCAGTATAATATGACATTACAACAGGGGATGTAAAAATATGAGTGGCAGAGGTGTTTTCTCCAAGAAGATTGATTGGATATATAATTAATAACATCTCCTTAGTCTTGAGTTAATGTCATCCTTATTTTACAATCTGATAGATGTCGACTATAACGTGATAACGAGATCTTGAGTTGGACTACTAAGATGATATATAACATTGTCCAAAATTTCCTCAATGATTTCTAGTTTTTGTCATGATGTATCAAGATTATGAAAGAACAAGTTTCACCATTACAGTCGTCAATGACCATAGCATATTCGTATAATTCACATAACAATAAGAGAAATTGAAAGGTTATGGTGGAGATGAATTTGATTTGTAGACTTGATTCGTCACAGATTGGTTACAATTGAAAATGAAGGACGCGACTGTGCAATAGTAGTGTATAGCCAGGACCTTCAGGTATTGTGACCATCGAATACCACTAGAACCGCTGGGTCAGCGTCAAATGATGTAGTGTCAATTTAAGTCAACTCAGTCATTCTAATGCTTAAGTGTTTATTGAGAAACTTGAAGACCCTGATTTACACTCATGAAAAGGTAGTAGTGAGTACATATTGGCACAAAATCTCATACTAGGACAGAGGGGTTATTTAACCTTCTTTTACTACAACTAAAGATCATTCTGTCATGAATAGAATCTGCAATTTTTCAACGACTAACAAATTATAGCACACAACTATTTTTATTTATTTAAACACATAAATATTGGTACAAGGAAGCACCAGATAAATATGCGCCACACAAATCTCATTTGATTTGTGTAAGGGCTGTGATACTGCCCAGGTGCCCAAACTGAAGCAAGTGGTTTTCTTAAGGGACCACACCCGGAGCCTTTGACCTAACGATCCGATCCACAAGACAGTGGAGCATCGTGAGGAGATGCAGTGCCATGGTAGCCAGTGACCAACAATTGATTCATACGCCACTTGTTCAATAAGGATAGTGGGGCCCATGTGAACCATTGGTTTGAAATCAAGGTTTTTCAACTCCCCTAGGTGAACTTTCCGTGTCCACCAACCCGGTTAAAGCGCCGGACATTCGCTTTCGTCCACTCAATTTCGTAAACAACACCCCTGCCACTGTGAGAAGGCAGTGAGAAGGACTTCCCTGACGGAGGCTACATACACGTGGTCATGTGAGAACATTTCGAGAGGGAGAGCGGACTCTTCCCACTCTCGGCCGTACCAGAGCATTTCCGGGGCAGCAAACAATTAAGAAAAATGTGTTTACTGAATATATATACAATATCAAGAAAAAGGTCCAAATTTACAAAATCAATTTTTCTTAAAAAAAGTTACAAATCAAAGAACAGAGACAATAAATAACCGGCATCAAGTTGAGAGCACAAAAGAATGGAAAGACAAATTACGTAATCTCTCTCTCTCACACACACACGTACATACAAGTTTGTTCACATGTCTGTCTGTATACCAATCTATACATCCATTAATTGTATATGTCTATCAAACTATCAATAAAAGGTATGATAAACATGTGTGTGTACGGACACTAAGTGTGATAGACATATCCATTTATGATTATTATTATATATAATATATCTATTGCCAAATTGATAATTCATTTTCATAATCTATTTGATTTTCATAATATAATTTAGATAAATTTTCAATGGCTATATGACCGCATAGAACACAATCATTAGCAATGATTTCATCGAAAATATCCTAGACAAGAGAAGAAAAGAAAAATGGACATTAAATATTTTATTCATTAAATAAAATCCTATGCAGATCAACCCCCCCCCCCCAAAAGCCTTGGTACAGCCAAGGGTGAAGAGAGTCATCTCTCCTTTGAAAAACGCTCTCACATGGACACGTGTATACAATCACTGTCACGGAAGTCCTACTCACTAACTTCTCGCGTTCAAGATGTTGTTTACGAAATTCAGAGGACGAAAAGCGAACGTCCGGTGCTTTAACCGGTTTGGTAGATACGGAGAGTCCACCAAGTGGAGTTAGAAAATCCTGATGTATGTATGTATGTCAATGTTTGACGAAATCCTTAATTTTCTAGTCTGCTTAACTTAATTTTCCTTCAATTCGATACTTGCTAGCTAAGATTACTTAAAATTGTGAGGAAACTGGTAATTACTGATGAATTTTGACTTGGGTCACTTAGTTTTACAATCTGAGACGTTAATACTGAGCTATATGGGCCACAATTGATATGTTGTAGGACAGATATTTAAATTGATTGGTTACTGAGATCTGATTAATGTTGTGTTTGTCTATTCTTCGGTGCGGATTGCAGTTATAACTTGTTAACGACTGTTAACTAGTACGAAACTCATGTTTAGGATTTCTTACTAATCACCTAAAGCATCCGGCATCTAAATAACGTGCATGTGATTTGAAGTGATGTAGTGGCGCGATATCTAAGTCGAGTCAGATCGTATGCTTATTGTCATCGAAATCCTCGTATATAATTATCGACTTAAACCGCGTTAGCGAAGAGAGAAATAAAATAAGTTAAATAAGAGAATGAATTTTGAATAGGTATATTTTGTACACATTGATTCAAATAGCCAGCCAGAGAAACAAAGTAAAGGAAGTGAAGAGTAAGGAGATGAAGTGACGCTTAGCGAAGAAGCAGAGTGAGTCAACTCGATCTAATCAAGATATTTATGGTCAGACCACGTGATGAATGAGTTAAGCAACTGACACACATACGATCATATGAAAAGTCAGATTTAATAAGCGAATAATCAACATGGTCAAAATGTGGCTTGAGGAGAATGAATAAATTGGTCTATCCTAAAGCTAGAATAACCTATATATGATTGACGTAGTACCGGCCACTACAGTTACCTCGACAAGTGGGCAACAGTGCAACCTGACTGATAGAATTCGATTAACATTAACGTCTAGATAAACATAACATTGATCATTACTGAGTAATTATTCAATGAATTAGTCTATTATTAAACATGTTTAAGATAATAACTGTAGTCATTTACTACCAATTGTGAGAAACTCCTTAACCGACTGGACCGATAAGAATAGATCAAATGTAGATGAACAGAACGCATCTTCAAGTGATTTTACGAAATGAAAAAAATTAAGTTGCAAATCAAATCAGTGGGATAACTAACTTCAAAGTTACTTATAGATGAATTATTTCCAAGATTTTGAGATTCTAAAGCTTTTGACAATTTTGAATTTTCCTCTGCTGATAAATACGGTTTCACCTGTAAAAAATAAGAAAATGGAAGAATGATTTTGATTGATTTGAACAAGTTAACATGTATAGTAATAATGACGATGAAAATGGCTGTATTACCCGTCCTCTATGGTACTTTATATTTCACTGAGTCGTACAATACTATGTAGACAATACAAGACAAGTAGTTTTGTATTGAGTAACGAATATGTAAGCAATACTGATATAGATGTAGGTCTACTAGATGGAAACGGCAAATCAGTTGGTGAGGTAGTGACTAAGGTGGTTGCCATATATATCATATGAGATTAACTGTTGTCTTGAGATGCTAGTCGACATAACGTACAAAGTTCGTCAATCAGAATTTCTATTATGATTTGTTTCTACCACGCGTCTGCTATTCCAACAATAGTTGAGAGCCCTTAACTTTGAACAATGATACGTTCTGGTAGGCACAAATAACCTTGCCCGATATAAGCTATATTGCTACTGATCGCTTATTTACAAGTCTTGAGTCCGAAAAGTCAGCAACCAGCTTCTACTGTATGCGTATTTCAATCATTCAACTCAATCAATAACTATCTCAAACACCCATTAGCTTACATGGAAGGATTGTCAGGCCGCACAGCATACTGAATAAAAAATCGTAATTTAAACCCAGGACCATGCCATAATTGACAGAGAGCGAAGCAAACAAACCCATAACAATAGTTGTTAATAGGTTCACTGGAAGCTTATTATAAGGAGAATGTAGAAATACAATAATAATAACTTGAAAATAGTTTCCAAAGTTCTAAATTTTCCAAAACTTGTTTCACTTTGATACTAAATACCGCTTACTTCAAAGTGTGATATATGCTGTCGTACGAGTAAGCTGCAAGAAATTTCAGAGCGGTTTAACCAAGATGTAGCACCAGTTCATGACATCATTCAATGTTGAACTGTCATGTAGATAGATACAAATTACCTGATTAGTATCTACGCGATTACAGTAACCAAAGGTTGAATACATTTGATGACATGATTCAGAATCGGTCACTATTGTGACCGATGAATATTACTCTTTCTTTTAAACCCATACATTTTATTTATCGCATTGTGTTGCTCTAGTGTGTAGAAACTTGGACTGATACACAGAAGTGCCAAGTTCTACATTTCCTATGACTAGTTGAAGAACAGTTAATTTGTAAACTGCCAATCAATTCACTTAGTATTGTTTGTTTGAATCTTCCCAATGATGTTTAGGACTGCAATTGATCAGTCTCTTATTGGCATATGTGCATATTGCCTCGAATTAGCCTTAATTGACAAGCATTGTAGGCAAAGATGGATAGTGGCTAGCACTAGAATGTAAAACGCACTTTTCGTCCTATTTGAAACTCGTCAGCTGGATATGCCTGCATCATATTTCTAAGTGAATAACGCGATAGTGTTTGGATCGAATGGGTTTTGGATCCGATTCTTAGAGTGAACATTAACTCTGGTATGCAGGTACACCCAGCTGATGAGTCCCAAACAGGACAAAGCGCGCGTCCGAAAATCAACTGCTAGCCGCTATCCATCTTTACTTATAAGAATGAAATGTTACATAAAAGATATCTTGCAAACGTTACTTTTTTAATGATAAACAACCAACCTTTCCATTACTTACCAATTCAGTGAGACAACTTATATGAAAGTTATGACCACATGGGAAAACATAAAATGCACGTAGAGTTAAAAGATGATTGCAATGAGTACAACGTGAATCATTCTCTATAATTTCGTATCTGTAAATACGAAACCAAAGAGAGATAGAGAGAGAAGTAAACAATCACTGTGAAAAACAAAACAGGATATAACCAAATTGAGTATAATGACTAAAGGAATATATAAAAAAACTGTTGTGTACTTGGAAAAACGAACTTCCGTATATGTACATATCTTCAAAACGAAGTTGTGGAGATTATTAAATTTCATTGAAACCATGAACCGATCAATGTTAGACCACTATTGAAAAGCTGAAAGCACTGAATGATCGTTTCGTCCTTGTGTGGGACTTTCAGCAGTGTTCATTCACGATTCCACTTGGAGAATCAAACTCAAAACGTTGCGTTTCGCCCACGAATGCTTTGCCTGTAGACCAGTGAGTCAGTATCGATTGGTATTAATGCCTAACGCCAACCAAAGACACTGTGAGACCATCTTCCGTTGCCTTCAATGGGTAGTTGCTTCACACCCGATATGGTTCAACTTCTGGAGTTCTAGTGAGAAACCGTGATCAGTGGAACCAACGTGTCGAGTGTGAGGCAGCTACTCGCAGTAGAGACAATGGAGGATGGTTAACCAATGTCGTGGATCGGCTGAAGTCAGGCATGAACATCATTTGATGCCGGATCAATGATCATTTCATTTTAATGGTTAGGAGATGGTTAATTTCTTTATGTGAACAATTCATGGTCAGATTATCTTATGATTGATTTTATAAAGCAGAAAACATGATTAAAACAACGAAACAAAACAAATATAGAAACTCATACTTGTCATTAAAATGTACCATTTACGTATCCAAATACTGTAACCAAGGGTAATTGTAAATGTTATAATAAAATTGCATGCAACACTGCATAGTACAACAAAATACAAATTATTGTCAACAGTAAAAGTGTGTAAAGAATGCAAAAAGATATGAAAAGAATGAACAGTAATTGGATAGAAGGCCCAGGACAGACAGTGAGTTGGAGAATGCTGGTCAACAGCCGATAGCTCCATTGAGGGTAACATGAGTAAGTAGGTAAGTAAGTAAGTAAGCTCTATGGTAGTACAAGTCAATATACAATACATTGTATAAAAGTATACAAATGAAAGAAAATGTGGTTTAAAATATTGAACGTGAAATATCTTTGTTCACCTTGACCCCATCATTTGATCACTCAATATATATGTATATAAGTTGTATATTATAAACTGTTTCTGTTATGCCCCATACTAAATTCACAATCATTAATCAGATAAAGTTCTTCTCATTATATTCATGGTTATTCTGAACTAATTTTGCCTATGACATGATAAGAATGATGGATTGGTGGAGAGTGTAGTACAACTGAAATATTGATCTTATTTTAGCTAGGTCAGCACAGACAACTTGAAGGCACAGGACGGCAATTTTGTCACAGTATGGGACTCATCAGCAAAGTACATCCAAGATCTCTAATTGCCGATGAGTTCCATCCCAAGATGAAACGGCAGTTCAGTGCTTACAGATTTTAATTGTGAGAATATAACACAATGTTCAAAAGAATTTAGTATTATTTTTACTACAATGATTGTATAATTTCGAAAATAAACTTGTTGAAAAGATTTACTCAACTGAATAAGTTGATTTATTTCCAATATCTCGAATAATCATCCAAACGCTTATTATTGAATCAATCACCAAAGGCCCACAAATGCAGTGGTACGATCGAGGGTGGGACAAGTCATCTGTTCTTCGAAAAATGCTTTCACATGGCCATATGTATATAGCAACTATCAGGGAAGTCCTACTCATTGACTTCTCTTGATGGAGTTGTTCTTTACGAAATTAAGAGGACGAAAAATATGTTCGATGCTCTAACCAGTTGGTGGATACAAAGAACACACAAAGGAGAGCTGGAAAATCACAATCTCAAACCAATGGTGCATGTGAGCGCCAGGATCCTTAAGAAACAGATGGCGTATTAACCTATTGTTGGTCACTGGCTGCCATGGGACTGCATCACATGAGGTTGTTCTACTGCCTTGTGGACGGAAGCTCAAGAAGTGGCCCTCCTAGAAAACTAACTGCTTCGATTTTGTCACTCGAGAAGTATCCTAACCCACAGACTAATTTAATGATTAGTGTGACCCATATACATTTTCGTGCTTCTTTGTACTAATGTCAATGTTTAAAAAAACATGTACATGATAAATACTGCGTATAAAGGGTTTAGTTTGATGGTATACTTCATGGTCACTACATACAAATGTAAATATTTGGAGAGAGAGAGAGAGAGAAAAAAAAAGGATCCAGGAACAATAGAAACTTACCTATATCGTAGATTATTCGATTGTGTACGTAATTCATCAATAGTTTTCATGGTACTTTGTATTTCATTTTTTACATTATCAATTCGTTCATTATACGAATCCAATGATGTACAGATCACGTCCTAATTATTGTAAATGGAAAAAAAGATACTACGACAAATAGATGAACAACAAGTAAACCAGAGAATTTGCGTAGAATGTAAGTTTAAGATGAAATACTTGAATTAAAAGCCCGGTACATCCACAGTGCAACAGTCAGTTGCCATACTTAGCCTCTGAATGCCCTGGTACGGCCGAGTGGGGAGAGTCCGCTCTCCCTCTCGAAATACTCTCATGCGGCCACGCGTATATAGCCTCTGACAGGGAAGTTCTACTCACTGCCTTCTCACAGTGGCCTTACTGTTGTTTACGAAATTGAGAGGACGAAAAGAGAATGTCCGGCACTCTAGCCGGGTTGGTCGACACCGAAAGTCTACCTAGGAGAATTGGAAAATCCTGATTCCAAATCAATAGTGCACATGGGCTCCAGTATCCTGAAGGAACCAATGGCGTGTGGATCAATCGTTAGTCACCGACTGCATCTCCTCATGATGCTCCACTGCTTTATGGATCAGACCTTTAGGTCAAAGGCCGCGGATGTGGTCCCCTAAGAAAACCACTTGCTTCAGTTTGGGCATCTGGGCAGTATCGCAGCTTTCACACAAATCAAATGAGATTTGTGTGGCGCAGATATATCTGGTGCCCCTTTGTACCAATATTTATGTGTTTAAATAAAAAATAAATTGAATGCAACTAGACGATTTGGACTTTGCAGATGACCTGGCTCTTCTATCCGAGACACATCAACAAATGTAGGCAAAGGCAAACAGTGTAGCAACAGCCTATGCATCAATAGGCCTAAACATACACAAGAGAAAAACCAAGATGCTCAAATACAACATGGAGAACAATAACCCAATCCTACTCAATGGAGAAGCTCTGGAACAGGTGGAAACTTTCACATCCCTTGGAAGCATCGATGACTAAGGAGGATCCGATAAAGGCGTAAAGAGGAGGATTGGCAATGCAAGTACAGCATTCCTACAGTTGAACAACATATGGAACCCAAAACAACTGTCAAACAACATCAAAGTCACAATCTTTAGTACAAACATCAAGACAGTTCTACTGTATGGAGCTGAAACACGTGGAGAACTACTACGACCATCATCAACCATGTACATGAATTTATAAACAATAATCTCCTCAAGATACTGAACATGCATTGACCGGATACTATTAGCAACAGTCTAGTGTGGGAGAGAACAAGTCAGCTTCCAGCTGGAGAGGAAATTATTAAAGGACGCTGGAAGTGGATAGGGCATACATCAAACTGCATCACATGGCAAGCGCTAACTTGGTATCCTGAATGTAAACGGAAAAGAGGAAGTCCAAAAGGCACACTGCGTTGAGTATTGAAGGCAGACATCGTGAGCATGAATAGCCGTTGGAAAGGACTGTCCAAGACAGAGTTGAATGGAGAATGTTGGTCAGCGGCATATGTTCCTCCACGAGGGGTAACAGGCGTAAGTAAGTAGTGTTTCACATTGATGATGGTAAGCATCTAAGCACCAGTTGACACGCTGACAAATAAACAACAATCAAGACCTCAACGCTTATTGGTCCTCAAACTCTTTCTGATACAGTAGTGACCAACAAGAAGACGAAGGGAGAAGGTAGATCAGTTCTATGTTGAACTCAATCTAATCATGAAACAACTCATATAATAATATATATACAACGGCTGACCACACAGAAGTACAATCAGAAAATTACAATGTGCATAAAAAGTGAAACAAAACCACAGTGAATAGGAGAATAACTAATTAACGATAAATCTGGAACATCCAATAGCTTAATCGTCTACTCATTACATAAAAAAAATATGAATTATAACAGTCTCAAAAGTGATACTTTGAGACTGTTTACCTCTTTATACCAAAATCATTCAGTAACTGGTTTTTGCCCAGAAACACAAACATTTCCATGATTCTGATCGACTTAAATGAACAGTATCATTAATCCCAAATGCCCTGGTACGGCCAAGAGTGAGGAGAGTCCGCTCTCCCTCTCTAAATGCCCTCACTTGGCCATGCATATATAGCCTATGTCAGGGAAATCCTACTCACTGCCTTCTTGTGGCATTAGTGTTGTTTACGAAATTGAGAGGACGAAAAGCAAATGTTTAACTCTTTAACCAGGATGGTGGATATAGAGGATCTACCTGGGGGAGTTGGAAAACGCTGATTCCAAACCAATGGTGCACATGAGCTCCAGTATCTTGAGGGAACAAATGGCGCATGAATCAATCGTTGGTCACCGGCTACCATGGGACTGCATCTCCTCATGATGCTCCATTGCCTTATGGATTAGACCTTTAGGTAAAAGGCTAAAGGTGTGGCCCCCCTAAGAAAACCACCTGGTAGTAAAATTCAATGATGGTTGTGATGTAAACTCTTGACTTGTAATCATTCTGTGAAGATTTATGAATTGAATCTAGTGCTATCAAGTACTCAAAATATATTTATGACTTCA
>NW_017386027.1:224695-230199 GCF_000237925.1 Schistosoma mansoni | reverse complement strand
CCATTTCGATTGATTCAGAGTCATGTCACCTAACATTTACAACCATTGGTTATAATCATTGCGCGGACCCTAACCAAATAGTCTGGATTTACGTACCTGACCCATTTAAACATTGCATGGATTCATGGACTGACTTGGTGTTTTAGCTAGGTAGACAACTATCATGGAATCCCAATAACCTACGAATCTTTTATTTTTAAAAGTAATATTTTATTCCCATAAAACAGAACAAAGTGAATTAGTATGTAAACTCGTTTTTTGGTTGGCAGACGCATGTAAGGCGTAGCATGTCATTCATAATACGTTTTGTAAAAACGAGGTGCTACAAAACATCACTGTTGGCCTTTTAAAACAAATGACTACTTATAGTAATATAATGTAATATCATTTCATTTTAGCTAAATTACTCACTGTATTGTTTGTTCGGGGAAATAGCATACAATGTGACTGGGTGTAGATTGAAAAGAATTAGATCTGAATCGCATGGAAAAACAACTAATACATACTTTTGTTGTCTACGTATCATAAAAGTGTTGTCCATGCAAAATAATCAACCTCTAAGTAAAAAGCCAAATTTCCAGCTTGTATTTTAGAAACAACTATAGTGGGCAACACAGTGAATATCGAAAAAAATGACATTGAGTAGCTTTTCGATAAGTTTTTCCTCGCTGTCTACCTTACGCTTTATGATCCTGCTTATATATTGAAATCGTAGAACCCAGTACACAACGTAGAACCATATAGTTAAGCCTTCATACTTATTGGATAGACCATTCATATGTTTATTTATTTAAACTCAAAAGCGTTGGTACAAAGGGGAATGAAAAATATATATGCCCTATGCGAAATATCTATCATTTAATTTGTGTGTTGACTGGGATACTGCGTGGTTTCCCAAACTAAAGCAGATGGTTTCCTGAGAGCGTTACATCTCGAGTTTTTGATCATTTGTTCCCCAAGGTTCCTAGAGTAAATTTGCACCGATGGTTTGCCATCCATCCATTTCTCTCTGTAAATATATATATATATATATATATCAGTGAGAGAAGCATCAATGAAGCAACATATAAACCAGGATATCAGAACAAAACTTACTTTAAACTGATCAATAGTAACAAATTGATGGAAATATGGAAGAATATCTTCTAATTTCAATAGAGGGCAATCTCTTAATAAATTGATAGCCTCTTGCATACCTCCATCAGTACTAATAATATGGTGGGCTGAAAGTGAGAAAAGTAATGACAACATCACGAACGAACAAATAAAGGAGCTGAATATTCGTTGTAGAGTTAGTTGATTGAAAATCAATTGCTTATCCACACACACACACACATACTAGAACGATGGGACGCTGTTTAGTAAAAGATTTAGTTATGCTGAAACAATGAAGAGTTGAGAATATCTTTAGATTGACGTGAAAAAGTAGTTGTTATATCTTGTGGTCGAGTGGATGTCTAGTTAAAGTATGACTTGATGAGACCGCCGATCAGAGAGCATCGAATTATCGATTGGAACAGTAACACACGAAAACCGTACGAGCAGTCTAGAGTGCTTATCGATCTTGCTTCTGCCTAGCCCAGCCAGTTAAGTCCACAACACCAATAACAGCCTCTGCGGTATGAATCATTGTATTTCAAACATACTGAGTTTATATACCAATCAGACTGAACACAACGTACCAATAAAATAGAAAATAACATTTTTACAAGAGTTAGCCAAATGTGGCTGTGAATAAGGGGAGAAGTAATTAATAGACTGGGTATAACTCAGGAATGGTAAATCGTACAATAATAGTCAAAATAATGCTCATAATGAAAGGAACATGAATATTAGTAGCTTAATTAAATGGCAAATATATGATAGCCTACTATGGGACTCCTTAGCAGTGCGCATCCAAGATCCCGCACTTGCGAGATTCGAACCCAGGACATACCAGTCTCAAGGCGAAGCCCTTCCAGGTTTTCGATGGTGGTCTAGCTCAATCGACTAATGATTTCAACTGTGAAAATACTAAATTCTCCACAAAACCCCATTTAAAATATATGATAAACATTATATGCATAATATGGGTCCATAAATTGATTCCAAAGTTACCATTCACTATTGTTATCGGGATATAACAGTAGTTCTGGACTAAACAAGTTCTTGAAAAAAATATCAATATAACATCATTCTCTGTTTAATTTCTGGAGAACTCACTGTTAGATTATGATTAATAACGAAGACAGAACACATAAATAGTTTTATTACCCGGATATATACTATATATAAATGATTTTACTTTGATTTACCATGTATTACAGATTTATTATAACACTGGTAATACTGTAGTGAATGAAGAAATCATGTGGGGATAACCAATTTATTGTTTAATGCCAAATTACGGAATGTCTTCGTAAAGTATAAACAACTAAACATTTAAATGAGTAGAGATGGGTGTTGGGTAGCAATAAAACCCACGACGCGCGTTTCGTCCTATTTGAGACTCGAACCCAATACTGTTCTCTTCAAACACAATCGCATTATCCACTTAACTACTGAACCTAGATAACTATTAGCTTGTGCAGTGGGGTGAAGTTTTAATTCATTTTTGTATTGGTTGTTTGAATCTTTCTATTACATTATTTGCACATCTCCTATCAACTGTCTTTTATAAACTTCGTCGTTTCTTTATTCCTATTGTTATTTTGATTACTCTCTGGTTTATCTTTCATCTCTTCATTTCAATATTTTGCTCGCAGGCCTATCACTTTCGATTGAAGCTACATCCTACTTATATCTGTTAACATAAGTAGTACACACTACAATAATATTTATTATTCAATACCAAAGCTTGAAAAATTCCCATTTATGTTGCTATAAATCACAATATCAAAGTGTTGAGATGATCCTGCAAATTTCTCGCAATAGACATGACAAACTCAGGAAACATTAAGAAGCATTTTATTCAATTAGTGTTTGACTAGACCTTTTGCTAGAAATATCGCGAAAATGAAAAGTCACATGTAGAGATTCTGATTGACTGATTACCACACTGCTACTATGTTTAGTAGTATTCTAGAATTTTCAGGAAAACCCAATGACTCCTAAAATACTATAAAAACCCTATATTTTCTGTACATAAATGAACCTTTGGAGTAAAGTGCTTCTCGCATATTTTGTGCCTTATTCTCTTGTGTTCAAGTCGCTGTGTAGTTCTAGCTTGGAGGTTACGAGACTAGCAGCTTAGGATCCGAATAAAGCGTTCAATCACCAAGACTTATCACAAAGCATCAACTCACAGTTCAAAACACAAATTATACAATGAGAATATTTTAGAAAATGTGGCAACATGTTAATGACAGATGTATGTTATAATCTGTATAATTTGATCTACTACAAAACCCCTTCAACTAAACTACAACAACCAGCTCACTAACAACTTACTTGATGATTCTCTCAAGGTTCCAGTAGGAAGTCTTGACTGGTGCAGTTTATATACTTAAGGAGCGAAACAGTTTTCGTTAGTGGCAGTAAGTGATCAAAGTGTTGAACAAGAAATTGATTGAATTTGAAATTTTACCACTGGACGGTGATATAGTCATTCTAATGGTAAAGTGTTCGTTCAGAGACTTGAACATTCTGGATCACATTTCTAGTGAGGTCATGAGTTTGTACAGTTCAAGAGCCCTTTAAAAGAAATAGATGTGTAGTATTAACTGGTTTCCAATGACAACCTAGCCGAGTTTCATCTGTGATGAATATTATCTACACATCAGACTTGATTTACTAAAATAGACCTAAGGTAATTCGCAAGCATTTCAATTTCCATTAAGTGTGGTGTACTACCAGTCATTTTTCAGTTACTTATAACAAATTTGTGTTCTAATATTCAACAATATCGGGATGTGCTACATTAAAAACATTCGTAATAGACAGTTCCAGATAACTCCAACCACTCGAAATAAATTTATGAGTAGAAATAGCAATTTAGTACACAGTACTCATCCACTAAACGAACGAAAGAAAAAAGAACCTCAACATCCTGGACATGATACATTGTGAGAAATCTCAACTTGAACAGTAACCAAGATGATGCATGATACAACATATCACATTGCTTACCTAATTGGATCCATAATTGACGACGTACAATAGAATTCAAGAATTCACTTTGAGCAATTTCTTTAGCGCATGGTATATCATTCTACAAAGAAATTAAAAATTATGAAAAAGCTTGATGATTACTTTATTGTGTTTATTTATTTAAACATACGAAATCCTGGTACAAGGAGGCACCAAATATCCATGCGCTACACTTCGTCATTTGATTTATGTGAGGGCTGGAATACTGTCTGGGTGCCCAAACCGAAGCAAGTGGTTTTCATAGAAAGTCATTCCTCGAGCATTTCATATAGCGGTCTAATCCCCAAGACAGTGCAGAAACATCATGAGAAGCAGTCCCATGATAGTCGGTGAACAACAATAGGCTGATACGTCTTTTTTCCCCTCAGGATCCTGGAGCCAATGAGTACCAATAGTTTGTAATTGTGGTTTTCCAACTCCTCTAGGTGGATTCTCTATACCTACTAACCTGGTTAAAGAATTGGACATTCGCTTTTAGTCCTCTCAATTTCGTAAAGAACATCCTCGTTGTGAGAAGACAGTGAGTAGGACTTCCCAGACAGTGGCTGTATATGTGTGGCCATGTGAGAGCATTTGGAGAGTGAAAGCTGACACTTCCCACCCTCGACCGTAACAGAGCACATCTGTATATACGTATAACGTAAAACTGTTAAGAAATGAAATTACTTTAGACATGAGTATTGTTATTGAAATGTTTGAATGTATTCCTGGTAAGATCTATCTTGGTGAAATTACATTCATGCTTACAGTTTAGTGAACGAACATTAGGTAGGGATAATCAACTTATTTTTCAATGCAAAATCATACAATGGCTTAGTAACATATAAAAATCATACATCAAATACGTCATCTGCACATCTTCTTTGAGTTGTCTCCTACAAACTTCATCGTTTCTTCATGCCTGTTGTTATTTTAATGGCTTACAGTTTTCTTCTCTCTCTTCTTTTGATTTTCATAATATACCAGTAAGAATTCAACTTTCCATACCAGATACATACTACATATATCTGACCGTATTAGTAGCACACATCATAGTATTGATATCGTAATGAACAAGAACTCAGGTGAAGGAAAACAGCTTTATTGTTTAATGAAAAACTACAGAATATCTTCGTAAAACATGAAAACTATACAATCAATACTTCAGTTGAAAATCATTCAATCCAGTCGTCTTAACCTTCTGCTTCCAGATAGTCCTCTTCTGATTGATGTTACATACTACCTATGTCCGTTTACATAAGTAGCATACACTACAGTGTTAGTAACAGATTAATTGTATTACAAAATTCTAATTTTAATAAATTTTATTAGACCACCAGGGAAAACATGGAGGCACTGGATGGCCGTTTCGTCCTATTGTGGGACTCCTCAGTGGC